>NW_024467575.1:1806011-1976847 GCF_000804445.1 Metarhizium album ARSEF 1941
GGGGGGGGGGGGGGGGGGGGGTGGTGCAGCGTAGGTACATGACACATCACAGCCTGCTCTTGCCGGTGCTCTTGGCATCATGATCACCACCATGGGCGCGTCCATCATGCGTCTCGTGGTCAAACTTGCCACCCCTACCAGCGCCGCCGTCAAACCGCTTGGCCCCGGCCAGGCTCTCGTCCAGAATGACCTCGTGGCCCCGTTCAAACTCGAACCTCAAGGCGTCCTCTAGTCCCTTTGCATCATAGGCGCTGTAGTGCGCCGAGGCCAAGTCGGCCCTCATACACCTCTCCGGAAAGCGCAGCAACACGCCAGCCAGCCTCTTGGCCTCCCGCACGGCCTCCCCCTTCCCCGCGACGACCCTATTCACCAAGCCCATGGCCAAGGCCTCGTCGGCGCAGACCGGGCGCCCCGTGAGGATCATGTCCATGGCCCTGCCAAGCCCCACGATCTTCTGAAGCCGGACTGTACCCCCGTCGATGAGCGGGACGCCGAAGCGACGGCAAAAGACGCCAAAGACGGCGGTACTGTCGGCCACCCTCATGTCCGCCAGCAGGGCGAGCTCCAGGCCTCCTGCCACGGCGTGTCCCGAGACGGCGGCAATGATAGGCTTGGACAAGGACATGCGGGACGGGCCCATGGGCCCAGGAGCACCGTTGACCCGGTCGACAGGCGACGCGGGCGAGGCGTGCCTCTTGGCCTGCTCGCGCGGCAAGCCAGACAGGGCGGCCACCTCGTGTAAGTCGTATCCGGCGCAAAAGGTGTCCCCTGCGCCAGCCAGCACGCACACCTTTTGTGACGAGTCATTTTCAAACGCCCGGAACGCTTCGGCCAACTCGACGGCGGCAGCATGGTTCACCGCATTGCGGACGTGGGGACGGTTGATGGTGATGGTGGTTATGCCCTCGCGCGATGACTCGCACAGCACCGCCGGCTCCTTCGCTGCCATTGTCGTCTGATTCTCCGCAGAATGCTGCGTCAGGGTGCCCCGAGGACGAGCAACAAGGACAAACGAGATGCGATGCTGTCCCGTTGGACCGGCTCGCGTCGTTGTTGATCCAGCGGTGGTGCTGCGACGGCGGCGGCGGCGGCGGCGGCGGCGGCGGCGACAGCACCATGCCGGAGAAACAAGAGCAAGGGGGAATTCAAAGGCAGAGAAAGTGGGTGGGAAGGACAGGGTCTCCAGGCGAGCCCGCGAGCTGGAGTCTTTTTCCGTGCCAAGCTTGCGGCGGCAGCCGTCGTGTTTTTCATATACTATACAGAGACAGGTGAGAGTGGCATTCTGGCCACGAGGCAATTTCAGGCATTTTCAGGCAACCAGGCAATCAGGCAATCAGGCCATCAGGCCATCAGGCCATCAGGCCACATGCCGAGGCAGGCAAAGAGAGCCCAGCCCCAGTGACCAGTCGCCTTCAAATGGCTTTTGACTTTGGACTTCCCCTCTCTTCAAGCCTCAACCGCGTCACCCCGGTTCACAAGTAACTTACGTGGTGCCTGACAGGACGAGGTCGGGACTCTACAAAAGTGGCTCAAAGAGCGAACTGCGCGTTGCGCTACCTCCTGCCCCTGCCTGGCAGCGACCCAGTACATCTCGTTGTGGCGCGAAGACATACATGCCCATCATCCTCAAGAGTCAACGCAAGTGTATCGGCCTCGGATGCCATGGCCGAAGGCCTTGCCACGTAATTCCAAAAGGCCCATGTTCCATTTCGGCTGTTCAATATATATGTACACGCCTCGCCGAGAAATGCTGCCATCCGCCCGTGATATTCCATCCTTCTATATCGTCACAACCAAGCAAAATCAGAATATGCGCCCTCACATCCAACTCCGTTGGCCGCCAATCAGGAGACACGGATTTACTTCACACAAGATAGGAGGCTCATGTACATTTCAAAACAAAAATAAACGATGGTGCTTTTCCCAATAAATTTACAAAACGCCGTGCCCGATCAAGTCCTTCAGCGGTCCGCTGCTAGTCTTCCGGTTCGGGTTCGTCGCCCGAAACGGACGTTTCAAGTCGCCTGGAACTTGGCTGCTGGGTTGCACTGCGCGGTGACGCGGGATATTCCACAGTTCTCTCGCACTGCATCTGAAGTATCTCCAGGGGTGCAGACAGTGGACCGTTGGTGTAACTGGATGGAGATGATGTGTCTATCTTCAAAGACGGCAGCCCCTGAGGTCTATCCTGCAACTGTGCAGACGCCGGACCACCGGTCAAGACTCGAAGCTGATCCCTGAATCCATAGTCGACCGCCGACCGAGGACTTCCGGCCCGATGCTTGCCAGATCCTTCCAGTTCCATGTCATTCCTGGAGCCTCGACTGGGCAAGCCCGCCGCGTCTACGTCATTCCCACGTTAGCGAATCAGGACTGCTGAATGGGAAGCAAACTGACAGCCGTCTTCTATAGACCAGAATACGACTGTGGCTCGCTGCCTCCTGAAGTGCATGTGGAAGAGATTGGATATTTTGTTTGCCGTCCCGATGGATTGGACGCCGAAGTACCGCTTCCTTGGCTGAGGCTTGGTGGTGCCTGCGTCGAATCGAGTGCAGGCCGAGAGTTCCTATCTCTTTGTTGTGACGGATGCGAGTCTCGCGTTCCTGTCTGACTGTGCGGCGATGAGACATCCGCGTTGTTGGCCGGCGAATTCCAATACGTAGCCGAAGTCTGATACCCAGGACCAGGCGTAGATGATGCAGGTGAACTGCTACCGACATATCTATCATGATACATGTTATTTGCCACGTCAGAGCTCGCAGGTCCTCCCGACTGGCCCGCTTCAAAACTTCCCAACGGTTGTGACGGTGCAGGTGGCGACATGTACGACTCTCCTGCGGAGCTTCTCATATCCGTCATTAAAGCTCTTGCCTCGTAAGTCCTGTAAGAGGGTCGCACTAGCCCCAGAGTCGATGGCGGCGCGCATGATCCGATACCATTCACGGCACCATAAGGTGAGTGCAAGGCTTGTAGGTTGTCAAAATCGTCTGGAACTGCCCGCATCTGGATCATTCTGTCGCGGTCATCAACCGTGAGTCTCTTGATTTTGGCTCGCCTGTTTTCCCGTTAGCAAGTTCTTCTTTGGGACATTGACTCTGAATGCCAATTCTTCTTACCTATTCTGAAACCAGACTTGGACCTGCCGGGGGCTCAGCCCAGGAATCTCGCGAGACAGCCGCTCTCTGTGAGCGGCATCGGGATGCGGCTGTTTTGCAAACTCTCTCATCAAAAATCTAGTTTGTTGGTGCGTAAGCCTGTTCAGAATTAGTATCTTACAACACGCTAGCCTTAAACTTGTGCAATATTGGTTTGTGGGCTCTGGAGGTAATGGTTATACCTAAATCTTTTAATTTTGCGCCGCGCCACAATGCGCTCAGCCACTGTTTGGTGGTAATAATGAGCGACTCGATCATCATCAGCATCCTCGTCGTACACGTCGAATTCGGCGTCCTGGCTCGAGATCCGTTCCTTGTGGTCTCTATCAGACCACTTGGCCCCAAGATTCAGGTCACTGTGCGATCTGTATAAGTTGCTTGCTTCCGTCAGTCTTGGATAAGCGTATAGATCTGTTCCCATGCTGTCACGACCGATAGTGTCTGACAGCCTCGAGGCGGTACTCAGGGTGCCATATAAGGAAGTCGTCGGCCTGCTCGGGAGTGAGTTTGGATTTCCTAAGCTTCTTGCTGGTTCGTGTGCGGGACTATCGGTTTTAAAATCCTGATTTTGGTACTGGTGCCAAAGAGACGTCGTTGGCGTAGTCATGTGCCTGTCCAGACCGTTCCTCGTCTCCAAAGACAGTCGTGGATATGGATCGGTCTCAAGACGAGAATACGAATATTGGCCTTGCCATTCTGGCTCTAAAGGCGAGG
Source organism: Metarhizium album ARSEF 1941 (assembly GCF_000804445.1). Classification (NCBI taxonomy): domain Eukaryota; kingdom Fungi; phylum Ascomycota; class Sordariomycetes; order Hypocreales; family Clavicipitaceae; genus Metarhizium; species Metarhizium album. Next base: position 1,809,881 of record NW_024467575.1, read on the forward strand.
GCAAGCTCTGCTTTTCGGACATGCGTGGACTCGGTGGGTGGCTTCGAGGCCGCTTGTAGTGAGTGCGAGGCCAGTGACCGTGATCTTCTGTATCGCAGAGTTTGGCGATGAGCATCGACGGAGCTTCGGTTCTGGTTCAATCTAGAGTCTCCTCGGAGTTGAGCTACTAAAATGGCCGAAAAAAGCTCCAGGGCCAAATAATTTAACTTTCCTCCTCAAGCTAAAAGATTTGTGATTGATGGGAGTGTTGGAAACGAGGGTAAAAGGAGGGGAAACAAAGAGAGTGTGATGTGCTGTCTTGACGGCGGGAAAATAAGCTTATGAGGGTACTCTGGAGTCGTGATGGAGGAAAAGAATGTACAAGGAAGAGTAGTAGATGACGCCAGTGTGTTTGTCTATCAGAAATAATGCCAGATCGAGCAGTTGTCGTAGGTGCAATCCTGTAGTCGGAATTAAAAGCGTTAGATTGATTATGCAAGATCCTTAAGTAAGTAAACCAGCCGGGATGTTGATGGCAACAGAAAATCACGGGTGGATGAAGCAGGCTCCTGGCAATGGATGCAGTTCAAGGGTTGCTGAATCAGGGATGCTGAACCTGAATCGAAGTATCTAATCTTGTGGGGTGGTTATAACAAGGAGCGCTGGACTCTTTCAACTTGGGTCTGCACCAAGAGGAGAGTCAAGCATTCACTCTCAGTTGTAATTACTTTGTCATGCGCCACGCGCTCCGTCTTGTAAGCAGTCAAGGACTCAGGTCTCTGGGGCGGTTCAGCGGAGTTCACATGACGTGACAAGAGACACAAGGCAGCGTACGGAATAGGCGAAGAGGAGTGAGTAATGCTGTAACTTGAGCCCTAGACAGCTGGCTAAAAGGTAAATATGAATGAAGAGCTGACGTCCATGTACATGTACGTACATGGTTTCGGACGGAGCGACAGCCATGGCCGACCTGTTTGAGAGTCAAGTCCACTGCCCCTTACCTTGGAAAGCTTGGAAGGTTTGCGACGTCGGAAGTTCTAACTTTGTTCTATTCGTGTTCGATTCTGTTTCTGCCGTCTCTACGGGACTAGAACCCGTATTGTGATTATCCTCGAGCGATTTTGCAGCCGTCATCCGTGGGGAAGCGTATGGAATCGCGCAAAAAGAGAAAATGGGCCTCGGCAGTCGTCCTCTTTCTTTTGGTAGCGCAAAACGGTTGGGGCCGTATCTCGATTTCGTATCGGCGAAAAAATCCCCAGTTTCATGCGGTGGCGCAGCGCGGCTTCAGAGTCCTCTGTCCTTCGGCTAGGTGCAGCACGATGGAATTGCCAAGATGATATGGGCATGGTCGAATTCATGACGGATAGTAACTTCTCACTGCGTTTGTTGTCTAAAAAACAATGACATTGCCCAAGCACAAGGCACCAACTAGTGTTCGCAGTTGGGGCGGACACGTCCAAGTTGACAACCAGCATTATCCAAAAGTCGGATGCCAGGGGTCACAGCAGGTAGAGAGGTCAACATGACCAGAGGCACGTAGCACAGCTGTGGTTCGCTGCTGCTCATTTCTAAAGGTGTGATGGCTTCGACGGCCAAAAGTGTCATGGCTGATTGTCAAAGAATAGGTCAACGGCCAATGAGAGCCGGCAACGGGGCGTCTTCTAGGCGTGATGAAACCCTACAGCACAGAACGTCCGCTGGAACATTGAAGTTGAGGCCGCGTGAGAAGTCAACTCAAAGCGGGCGAGGTGGGGGGTCGAAGATATCTTGATGTTGGCCACATGGGGTGAGCCGTGGGCCGGCAGGGCAACGCAACAGGAACAGTGGACAGGAGAACAAGGGACTGAGGAGTAATGACAAGGTGGAAACCCAATGTTTGCATGGCCAAAGTGGATATGAGGCTGCATGCTACATGGTCAAATGTCTGTGATGCCCGTGTGGCGTATGCTGGAGTGTGTGCCATGCCCTGCTATATTTTGTACATTTTGGCCAAGCCGCGACACACAAACTTCTTCATCAAACAATCAGCAGCCCGTTAGCCTCTGTGCGCCCATCTTGTCGATTCTCTCTTGTTGACTGATGGCAACAGAGCTGAAAGGGCCGTGTGCCACAGGACCCAACCACCAATCATATGCTCCGTCTCAAAATGCGACCAGTTGTGCAACTCTCGTGCAGCTACTCCGTAGTGAGACCTTGGTCCTCGGGACTATGCCGAGCATTGAAAGTGAGGGCGGAAAATTGTGGTCCTAGAGACAGGGGCAGCGTGTATACGGAGCATGTGCGTTGAAGGTGCACGGAGTACGTATGTATGTACGTACGCACGTACGGAGTACATAGGCATGTAGACACGACACAACAACCCTGTGCTCCCAAAGAAAACTTGTTCCCGTCGAACCAAACATTCGCGGTGCAGTGCCACAAAGCATGGCGCGGGCTCAACTGCACTGACCATTCGCACAGTCGCTCGCCAGACGGGCTCGCCGCGCAACCCCATCGAATAAACTCGTCTGGCTAGTAAAAGTGTGTGGGTGATGCCCGGATTGCCACCCTCCTCTGTCTGATTGAGAAGTCGACCCTATCGACAGGGGCCATAACAGGGTTCTCTACTGTTGCAACGACGCCGAAGTCCTTGACGGCCTGAGACTCGACCCGCTAGTTTTGGAATAATGAAATAGGCGCCAATGTGCGACTTCGAATGGGCAACTGCGGCAATGCCTGTCGTCCACTTGTGGTGTCAAGGATGAATCGCTTGCATTTCTCAGCCCAGGGGTGAAAAGCTGTCCACGGTATTAAGCATCCATGGTGAGCAGTCAGGGTGAAGATGACATTGACAAAGTCGATGCCCGTTGGCTGACGTAGCATATATTTCCACCAACGCAGACGCAAGAACGCGGCGCCATCCTGGCCAACCAGACCCGAGACACGAGCCAGGGAGCAGTATAATTCTGAAAACCTTCTGTTCAGTGCTGTGGTGTATCATCCGGGTCGGGTTTCATCGTAGGCTAGTGGCAACCCGGATCGGCTGTGCGTGGGCGGCTGGTTCAAGAGACGGTTATGATAAAGGGTGCCATATCGCCCTTCATTTTGCTCATGTTGGATGAGGATGTCGTGCAGGCCGTCGCATGCTTGGCCGAAGGCGCCACGCCGTTTCATCTGACGCCTCATGCAGACCGGGCCAGGGCCAGTAAATAAGCTCGTGCTACGGAGTCCCGAGCCCGCGGTAAAGGCAAGGTCTGGCAAGTACCAGTTGACTTGTCTCTTCAACAATATGGGAGCGTTTTTGGTAACGATGATGAAGCAACTCGTCAAGTAACTTATGCCAAGTTGACAGCTTTATGATAAAAGTGGCCCTCGACCAGTCATATCGCTTCTCTTGTTAAGTTCTCGTAGTCGGAATCGGTGTGTCTGTCCGTATATTAAACAGGCCAGCCCGGTAATACTCAGCGCTCTGCATATTGATCCTTGGAGCCTCGAATCGTGTGCCTTGGCGACAGCTCATCAAGACTGTCCAGTCTTTCCTCCACCACACCCAACCCCCTCTTGGTTTCGTCCTTGGTAACATTTGTATTTTGGACGTGTCTTGACTCGACTCGCATGTCATGGCATGTCGGAATCAACAATCGCGGGTTGTCGGCCAACGACGGAGTTCGTGGCACGTTTCGCTCCGGCTGCAGGCAACCGTTATTAGCAGCATAAATAAACATGGGTCGGATCTTTTGCGCGTGTTGCATAATTTGAACAGGGATGAAATGAAGAACGAATGCAAGTCAAGCCATTCATTGCATATCATACGGACCACCATCGGCTAATACTCAACAGGGCCATTTACCTGCCATATTCATCTACACCGATTGCAATATGTAGGTCGGGGTATGATCGCCCACGGCTTCGGGATTTTTCTCCATATATTAAAAACCGTCTCATCTTCATTTAGTCGGCCGTTCTCTTGCCGTTGACTGAGGCACCTTTGATCAACCATTGTAAAGAGCGTGTGTTTTTGACATGGAGCTTGACCAGGCACATATGGTAGTATTGTATTCCGTAGGTCGCGTCTAAATAATGCTTGTCATTGGCTGTGCATAATCTAAGCGCTGGCAGACGGCTTGAGATGTAATGTGACGAGCAGAGTGCTTCAAGTGCTTCAAGCGTTGAGGTCTGGGTGGGCGATTCAAGGACTGAGTACCCAGATCCGCGCTCCGTGCCAGTTTCATGCTGGCTATGCCCGGTTTCTGCCAGGAGCAGGCCCGTACTCGTTGCTCAACTATGAACAGGTTGGTATGTATGTATGCACTGACATGGCCGTGCCGGAAGATCCCCGATTTTGTGGCTTGCTGGTGGTACTTGAGATTACAGCCACCCCAGTTGGTCGGGATGTCTGCCATTTTGCGGTGGCAGACCAGAAAGGCTAGTCAAGGACAGTGTGTGCATGGCTGCCTGCAAATACTCAGACGACACACGCTCAAGTGACTTGTTGAGTAGTACCGAGACAGGCCGATAAACCAGCAGGGGGCCGTGTCAGGACAAGCTGATGATGAGAATCGTGATGGTAGGCAGTAAACCGGAGCGGGTTCCGGAGTAGACTCAACTGGTCCGCGTGGAGTTGGGGCGTAGTGAATGTGATGATGGGTTCATGTTTGGGAATCCGTGGTTGATTCCCCCATCCTGCATTGACAGGCATTGATCGCACCTTCCCCAAATGTGAGCCAAATTACGGGCAGGCTGCCATTTGCGGCATTACCGGAGCTTCACGAATCACGCAAAAGACACAAAAACATGCAGGAGCATGAAGTCTCTCTTGGCGTTCCTTCCGAAGTCGGTTCGAAACACCTTACATTCTACAATGGGGAGTACGTCTAGAGCAAGAACCAACCCCCTCCCCTTGAAGTTCGAACCAGTTGATATCCCTTTCATCGCTTGGATGTCACTTAAAACTTGCTCATCGGAGACACTGTGAAGGAAGAAGGAGCAATCAACGACAAATTAATCCGGCAATGCAGGAGGCACTCGTCTTTGTTACCCAACCCATGTCTAAGCGAGTTACGTTTGTGCGCTCGTAGCTGTCACCGGTTGGCCCAGCCGTGCGATCTCGCCGACATGGAATGCTGAAAAGGTTCCTTCCCTCCAGGGCCCCAGTTGCTCTTGCTTGATTCACCTTGCTTTGTTGTGAACTATCCGCTTGAGTGCCGATCAAGTCAGGCACGGCCTACCTGGGCAAGCGAGCACTCCGGACCGTCCGAGCACTCAAGTTCTTAATCATGGCACGTATGTGGAATTCGGGAAGCAAATCTCAGCAGTAATGTCGCGCAAAAGGGAGTGACAAAGGCCAAAACCGCATACTCGGTTCATCACTTGGCCGAGCGACGAGAAATGGCCACGGAGGCACGAATCAAAAGCACAGAATTGCGCCAAAGTCACCTCGCAACTGTACGTCTCCGCAAGGATACATGACTACCTACATGCCTGATGGGCTCTGACCTGAAGCCACAGCTGGTACTCCGTACTCAAGTAGTAGGCATTATTGTCCCTGTCCCACTCCTGGCTTCTGCCAGCATGGATGCGATGGCCGGTCAACCGATCCACATCATCGTGCCACGTCCTGACTTTGACCCTGTGACGGCTTCGGTGGACGGCACTGGCGGACGACCCTGGCGGACGACCCTGGCGGACGACCCTGGCTTTACGCGGACAACTGACAAGGTCTGGAATCATCATCAATCGTTGACCCCATATCATGCCGAGCTTCAGGTAGGAGACGTCCAAAACCTGGCCCGCCGTGCTCCGCATGGCAGCCCTCGGTTGTTGAAGTCCAGAAGTCTAGAAGTCCTCCGCTTTGGCTCCAGCATCCCAGAATTCGTCCCTGAAGCCTGACTCGGCAAGTTACCGCATCGCTTCGTCCAGCTTTCGGATGGCAGCCTGCCGGCGATGGGCCATGGCATGTGTTTCCCCGTCCCACAGATGTAGATGCTCCGTACTCCGTACATAGGGGAATAATACTACGTAGTAGTACTAATCGTGCCCGCCCCACTTTATGTGGTTCGGCTAGCAAAAGCCCTCACCACCAAAGGTGGTGCTCGACAGCAAGGCGGGCCGGACACCAAGGCGGGCCAATTTTCAACCTAATAACGCTATTAACCTCTTCGCCTATAATGTACACCCTTCTCGTCCCAAATTTCTAGTAGATCTAGTACAGAATCCAGACGCCATTTACGTGCCTTTTTAGCTGCTTCAAAAAACGTCCTCTTGGCGTGGTTGTGGCGCCTTTTGTCGGCATGCTCTTTATGCTTGCTGTTCGCCTGATGAACTCGAGAAAGGTCTTTGCAAAGGCGTGATTGGAAGGAGAAACGGCGAATGGTTGACGCGACAGGTATGCATTTGTTGGCGGTGACGGGAGGGGAGCCATATGAAGAGGTGCATTATCTGTTGACTGTTTTTCTAGACCGGGAAATAAAAATAGGACATGTATAGAAAACCAGATATTACAGCCCTTTTTAAAAAAAAAATCAAAAAAATCAAAGGTCGTCACTCATTCATTGGAAGCTTCAACGAAAAAAAAAACCCCGGATGTAATTACGCAGCTCATTAAAGATCCACCTGATCAATCGCCGGCCACCATTGAGACCAGGCCCCCTGCTCGTCGAGGTTATTGCTGACTTCCGCGAAAAGCTGGTTCAACAAGGTATTAGTGTCGAGCTCGTGCTCGTGCTCGTGCTCGTGCTCGTGCCCTTGAACCGGCCAAGTCGCCTGCGCCGAGGGCCGCTCCGCGCCCCGAATCTCCCGAGTATGCGCGTCGGATCTATCCACGACACGGAACTCGTGGACAGACTGGTGTAGAGTATCAAAGTCTGCTCGTGTGCGCCCCTGGTATCGTGTCCGGTCCTCGGTTGCTCGCTCGTAGAGCACGGATGCATGGTGTATCGTTTTGATCTTGCGCGTGCCGCCCTCTCAATGTTAGCGCAACGGTGGCCACGGTCGTGTCATGCTTGCGGGCGGCTTACCCATCCGTCGGCGATTTTCCAGACAAGTCGAAACTTTTCCAGGTAGTCGAGACACATTTTGAGACAGTCGCTTGCTCGCGGGCTGCGGCCCAGGTTCATTCGGGGGTATTTCGCCACGTAGAGGTTGAGGTAGCCGGCTGAGAATGCGCAGAACCCGGCAAAGGGCGTCATGAGATGCACGCCACACTCGGAGGCCTCGTGTAGAATGGCGGCGATGTGCTCTGCCGCGCCGAAGAGGAGTCGGGAGCTGTCGTCCCACCAGCCCTCGGGGGCGGGCGCCCCCAGCATGGGCTGGTCGACTGGACCCCGTGGCTCCGACTCCGGGGTCGGCAGGAAGGGGAAGTACTCGCGGTGAAGCATGAGGGTGCTGACAAGGCGTAAGCAGGGGCGGCGGCGGCAAGTTGGGAGCCCCGTCGACCGCTACCGCTGTGGGAAGGGTGATAGCAGCCTTCCGGAAGGTCTGGCCCCTGGGTGTGACGTGGTGAAATGATGTGATGTGACCCTTGACAAGGACCCTGCTTCCGATTTAGCCTGCCTGATACATCCCGACTTGGAAACGGCGTCCAAACTCGTCGGGATGCGAACCTTATTTGATGCTGAAACTATCCAAAAACAGGGATTTTCTTGGGCAATCAGGTCGAGCCTTCGGCCATGCTGTTGGCGGCCTTCTAATACCGGCCACGCATATTGCTAGTATATTGTATATGCATACCTCCATGTCAGGGCCAAGAGCTTGGATCTTAAGGTATGTACGGAGTACGGAGTAGTAGTATACCGAATTGTTATTGGCAATAATAATAATATTATTATTATTATTTTATCACCATCATCGCTCTGCCTTATCCAGTGCACATGCTTAAGTGGGTTGGCTTCCAGGATGAACAAGCATGGTTTCACCAATAAAAGGGGGCCGCTAGCCAGCAACAACATAATATCATGCCAACATAAGGTTTGAGGTCCCCTCCCCCCCTCTTTTCTTTTCTTTTCACTTTGGCTGTCCAACTACTCCGTACCTAGGTCATTATACGTGCACACAACCCGGAAAATGGTCCTTGTATCTATTGCTAGCAAGTTACACGGCCTCCTCAGTAGTCGTAGAAGCCTTTTCCACTCTTCTTGCCCAGCCAGCCTGCGTCCACCATCTTCCCAAGCAGGACACTAGGGCGGTATTTTGAATCGCCAGTCTCGGTATGCAAGACCTTCATAATGGCCAAACAGGTGTCCAGCCCAATAAAGTCGGCAAGTCGGAGAGGGCCCATGGGGACATTGGTTCCATTTTTCATGATGGCGTCAATTGAGTCCCGGTCCCCGACGCCAGTCTCAAGGCAGATTACGGCCTCGTTGATATACGGCATAAGAATGCGGTTTGCCAGAAACCCGGGTGTGTCAGCGGATATCGAGGGAACCTTGTCGAGTTTCTTGCAAAACTCGACGGCGGTCTCAACCGTTTCCTTGCTCGTCTGAAGACCACTAATTATCTCGACACCCTTCTGCACGGGTACAGGGTTCATGAAGTGAGTCGAAATGACACGGGAAGAGGCCGACGTGTCCGCGGGGTCGGCGGTGGTGGCGGCTGCGATTTTGGTGATGGAAATAGACGAGGTGTTTGTAGCGAGAATGGCATGATCTGGGCAGATTTTCGCGAGGCTGCTAAAAATTTCCAACTTGAGCTTGGGAATTTCAGGAACCGCTTCGATGACAAAGTCGACAGATGAAAGATCTTCCATCTTGATGCTTGGCTTCAATAGAGCGCGGGCCTGGTCAGCCTGTTGCTGGGTGAGCCGAGACTTGGACACATCCTTTGCAAGAAGCTTCTCTGCGCGTAGGCCCATCAGTGTCAGCGAGCCAGGGTGGTGTGCATGCATAAAGATGCAATTTGGGGATGGACGAGGTCTGTATGTGAGAGTTGCAACATACCTGCAAATGCGAGTCCCCTGCTCAATGCCTTGTCGGATGTGTCAATCAACGTGACGGGAACCTGAGCTTTCTGGGCAGCAACCAAGGCGATGCCCAGACCCTGTATTCATGCCCATCGATTCTTGTCAGTGAGGTTGTTTGTTTCGGGCGCTTGTCTGCCGATTCGTGGGCTCTCGAGCCGTGAACTGGAGTCGATTGCGACCACGGAAAAACTGACCATCTGACCGGCGCCGATGACACCTAGGCTTTTCACTTCTGCGGCGCCTCGGCGCGCGGTGCAGCTGAAGTGGCGCGCTTGACGCGCTGTCCCAAGCGTTCGCATCCGTACAACTGAAGACGCCATTCTGAATTTCCTCGCAGGACGCGGAGTAGAGAGGGCGAGGACGAGAAAAGAAAGAAGACAAAAAGAAAAGGTCGCGGGGTGATGTCAAGATTGTGGCAGTTCTGCTTCTCGGTACGGGTAACCTCGGCTCTTTGGCAAGGCCAACTGGTCCTGTTGTGGGGCTAGAGAACGACGGCAGCGGCACAGCCATTGGGTGCACCGCGCGCCAGCCGTTGCCAGCTGTTTGCAGCGACGCGTCGACACGCGTGTTGGCAGACCAGAGTCGAGGCTACCCGCAGAACTTGGCAGAGGTATGGACGCAGGTTCGTAGATTGGAATTTGTCAACATCACCCAAACGCACCGCATTACCCACCTTGTGCCGTCTTTTATGAAGCAGCTTCACGCAGGCAAGAACATAAGCATGGAGCTGCTCGACGGTGCCGCGGACATTGTCCATCCCGAAGTTCGAGCCCATATTGGCAGCCTTGTGTCCGCGGTAAGTCAAGTGTCATGCGGTCGGCTTGATTGAACCAGGAAATATCCTGACAAATGGTATATTGCAGCTTGGTGGCATAAGCACAGAGGATGATGGGAACTATCAGCTCGGCGATGACGCGGTCGAAGTCTTGCGTGATCTGAAGCGGTGGATCCGATTCTACGACGAGAAAACGAACCGAATGGATGTTGCACGGTGTATCTTTGATGCAAACCTGGTTGAGGGCGACCTGCTACCGATTCTCAAGACGTGGCCTGAGAACGCCATGTGCAGCAAGTTTCGATCAAGAGTCGCGCTGGCTTGCTTCGAGCTGATAGTCCCATTGACTTGGCCAATAGAGTGGGACAAGGAGCGCATGACGGTAAACCATCACAGGCATCTTCCCGTCTTGGAGCTTGCACAGGTCCAATACAAGAGGGCAATCATCAACTTTGACGGCGCCCGCATATTACGCGCCGCTGTCAGAACAGCGCTGCCGGCCATGGCGCTGCCGATTGGCGACCGGACAGCAAGGGATGAGGGCATCATCAAGCTCGTTCTGTTCTTCCTCCGAAACATGGCTTCGATTACACCGCCTCCCAACGGCAAATATGAAGGCGATGAATCTCAGGTCTCCCGGTCGGCCACGATAGACGCTTTCGCCTACCAAGACATCTTCCATGTTCTGCTCATGCTGTCGTCAAACATGGGCGAGGACTTCAGGACAGAGGACACGACGGTCATGGAAATCATCTACCACCTGGTCAAGCGTGTTGACCCCGAAAAGCTCTTCATGAGTGAGCAGCAACTGAACAAGGCCAAAGCCGCCGAACTATCGGCCTTGATGAACAAAGAATCGGCCATGCTACAGTCGCACAATCGCAAAGGAGCCACCCGACACAGTCGATTCGGAACCATGATCTGGGTTAAGCGGGATGATGGCAAAATGACCTCCCTATCAGGACAGGATGCGCTGGCCAATTCCTCGATCCGCAACCAGATAATGGATGAAATCAAGACGTTCAAACCTCCACGGCGAGCGCGGAAAGACAACCAGGATGAGAGGGATCTCGGTCCTCCTGCCAAGCTCAACGCTCGCGCCAACAACCAGCTGCGCAAATTCGTTGACGAGTTTCTTGACTCTGGTTTCAACCCGTTGTTCCAGCATATCCGCAAGACCATCGATCGAGAAGCACCGCACGTGCTTCAGTATCACCGTCGCCAATTCTTTTACTTGGTTGCTTGGTTCCTGGAAGCAGAGCGAACTCGTCGAAAGGCCAAGGGGCCCAACTGCGAGGCGTCTGCAGATATTAGCAGTTTCCAATTGGTTGCCGGAGTGTTGAACCAGGAAATGTTCATCACGCTGAACCGGGCCCTGCATGAGAGCTACGACGTGAAGGATTGGACAGAACTAACTGCGGTAATGCGATGTTTCACCCAGATCCTCTTGACAGTCCAGGAGATGACCGAGTCGGCGAACGAGGACGACCAGGAAATCGCAGAAAACGTATTAAGCCGACTCTTTTACGAAGAGGCTACGCACGATGCCATTGCCAATATCATCAGAATGTACAAGGACCAAGGATTTGACTATTTAGATGCATCTACGGAACTGGTTCACCACTTTTTGCGAATTCTAGAAGCATATTCAAAGCAGAATGTGGACATGCAGGTCCGTTCAAGAAAGCGCACACGCAGGAAGAAGAAACAGGCGGCAAAAGAGGACAGCAAGGGAGAGGAGGCGGAGCTGGACGATTCAGCCGACGACGAGGAGACGGCCGAGCGCACGTCTAAGGAGCGCAAGTTCGACTTTCACAAGTTCTCTAGCCGGTTCACACCCCAAGGCGTCGTCGATACCTTTACCCGGTTCACAAGATACTACCGCGACTTGACGGACGCGCAGTTGAAGCGTGCTCATCGATACTTTTACCGCGTGGCTTTCAAGCAAGACATGAGCGTCATGCTCTTCCGGGTCGACATCATTCACCTGCTATACAACATGATCAAAGGGCCCAACGCGCTGGAAAGGACATGCAGCATGTTCAAGGACTGGGAGGAGCTCGTGAAGCAGATTCTGCGCAAGTGTACCAAAAAGATACAAGAACGGCCGGAGCTCCTCGTCGAGATGCTCTTCAGCAAGCTTTCCAGCACGGCCTTCTTCCTAGAGTACGGATATGAGAGACAGGTCACGAGCAGGAGCCAGCCGAAACCGGCGGCCGAACTAGAGTTCAAGCACACGGAGGAGCGGGATCAGCAAGTTGCCATCGCAGTAGGTGCGTTGCTGGACAAGAACGGCAGCGAGCACATCAACTGGGTGAGACGGGTGTTGTCGGACGCCGAGTCCGAACGTCGGGCGTGGTCTGCCGCAGCGGACGCCAAACACGATGCGGAGGCCGTGCTAGGGGACGAGGAGCCAGAGACGCCTCCTGTATTCAGTAAGATGGACATGCTCCGACGCTTCTTTTCCTTCATCCCGAAGCTGACGCCCGCGCAGCCGTCAAGCCAGACAACCCCGAAAGACGAACAGCCATGTTCAAGAACGCACACCTCCGGCTCCTCATGAAACTCTGCGGCATGCAACTCATGGGGCCGGCGTCTGAAGAAACCCCCGAGAGCCTGTGGATCATCCCCGGCGCCGTGTCGGCAAACCAGCTCAAAGACACCATTCATTTCATCAACCAGGCGGAGCTCAGCCCGCCCACGTTTGAAGACGGCGTCCTGGCTGAACACCAACTGAAACGCAAGGCAGCGGCCAAGAGGAAGGCAGCGTTTGACGACGAAGATGCCGACGACGACGACGACGACGGCTTCCTCGACGACGAGATGCTCTTCCCCGCCGGGGGACCAACGGCCCGCAAAGTCGCCGACGAGAAAAGGAAGCCCAAGAAGGCGCGGAGACGTCGCAAGGCCGCCGACACCGAGGAACTGACCGACTCTGTGGCCGAGGAAAAGGCCCGCAGACGCCGAGAGAAGGAGCTTGAAAAGGCGCGTAAGATCAAATCGGCACTGTATGTGCGTGACGGCGACGACGAGTTTGATTCGGACGAGGACGAGGCCTTTTTTGCGCGGGAGCGTGAGATTGCGGCCCGTGCGAAGAAGGCGGCCGAGACGGCGGCCGAGCCGATTTCACTGCTCAAGAAGAGAAAGTCGACGGTGGCGTCCGACGCTAGCGACGACGACGACGACGACGACGACGACGAGGATGAATCGATTCTTGCGAGGAGGGTGCTGAGTAGTCAGGAGGACAGGCAAAGCGAGACGGATGACACGCCTGTTGATTTGAGTGATGGGGAGGCGAGGAAGAGGAGGAAAGTCAGTGTTGACGTGCAAGCAGGGGGGGATGACGGTGACGATGAAGACTTGGATGATGATATTGGGACCAAGACGACGGGAATGCAAGACGGCGACGGGAAAGAGAACGCACAGGTCGGAGTCACCAGGAGACCTAGAGTACGGGTACGCGGTGGCTTCATTATGGATAGCGACGATGACGAGTAGACGGATCTTGGAGCACGGCGTACTGCGTGGCGACCCGGCAGAGGGGGTTCTGTCAATGAGAATGAAAGGCATCTCATGCTTATGTTGTATACATGTCCGACCACACGCCTATGCGACCGAACATTACTCTGGTAGGATCCAGTAGCTCAAGCACGAGCTAGTGAGGCTATGCCACAAAAGTAAACAAAAGGACCGCCCCAGTTACCGTTGCCGTGAAAAGCTCCCCGCCGGCGGATTTGTCGACGTCGGCTGCGCCCTCAGCCTCCTCGTGACCCTCCCCAACTCGGCCATCTCCTCGCGACTGGCCCTGGCAGCGGCTGGACTCCCAAGGACGCTGTCGTAGGGTCCCCTCGAACCAGAGCGACTAGAGACAGCCGTCTCGTCACCGCTTCGAGGCGGCGGCGGCGGTGACGACGACGACGACGACGACGACGCACCCGCGGCGCCGCCCCATGATCCGCCGATTCCCTCCATGGTGAAATCCGATGCCGTGGGCGCGTCCAACACGTCCAGTTCCTCGGGGCGGAACACCCTCGGCAGGACAAGCGCGCGCAGCGGAATCAGCAGGAGGATGAAGACAGGGAAGCCGATGGCGGCGACGGTCTGGGTAATGGCAAAGGTGGCCCCGAAGCCAAGCAGCTCCATGGCGACAAAGAGCCAGACTGCCGAACGGCGCTTGATGGCGCGCAGAGGCGTGTCAGGGGGGGTGAGGGCGGCGTCGCGCGCCAGAAACACGAGCTTGGCGGTGATTCCATTCGCCTCGAGGGCCTGGACGCCCATGACGAAGAAGAGGCCGGCCAGGACGCCTTGGGGGATGAGGTGTAGGACGACGAGCAGGGGGGCCGTCATGGTGCCGAGGGTCAGGAGGCCCTGGGCGAGGTTGGACAGGCGCTGCTCCACGACGTGCGTGGCCTCGAGGGTGAAGTCGCCTTTATCCTGGCCCTTTTCATCGAGCCGCTTGACGGGCTTGGTGACACAGAGAGACTCGGTGTGGAAGGGCGCCTGGGGGATGAGGCCGTTGGGGAAGGGCAGGCCAAGGATGCCCGCGACGCCGGTGGTGATGCCGAGCAGGAAGATATCCCAGTGGAAGCCGGGGGGTTTGCGGAGCGGGAACTCGCTGCCCTGGGCGATGAGAGACGATACTTGAAGAAAAGCCCGTGGTTAGCGGCGAGCTTTCTTTGGCGGTTGACACTGGCCAAGGGGGGCGTCTCAAGCAAAAGAAACAAGAAACCAACCGTTGTGGTCGAACCAGAACAATATGGTCAGCAAGACGGCAAAGGGCAGGGCGATGAAGACTTGGCCGACGCTCAGATTCCAAAATGGAACGACCCAGGCCCTCCCGCTGGTAGGCTCAAAGGCGATGCCCGTGGGCAAGACGTCCAAGTGAACGCGGGCCATGCGGCCAATGTGGACGAAGCCGGTGAAGAAGATGATGGTCAAGGGCGTTCCGTAGTCCTTGAGAAAGACGCGGACGGGATGGGTGAACAGACTGCTCCTGCCGAGCTGGCCGCACACGTAGGCCACGGCGGAGACGAGCAGGGCCGCGATGATGGACAGGTAAAAGGACGGCCCGTCGGCCAGGCGGTCGAGGACCTGGATGCCCTTCTGGATGTAGATGAAGGCGACGTAGAAGCCGAAGATGTCGCAGGGGAAGCGGGTGACCCAGCGCAGCCAGTTGCACGAATTCGTCACGGCAAGGAGGACGTGTAGGACGAGGGACCATCTGCGCACTCGATCAATAGCTGTTTCCCCGGGGATGTCTCGTGCTGGGGGCTTGGGGGAAGCACACGTACATGCCTATCCAGGCCATGAAGCCAACGTAGTCGACACGGACATCTTTCATGATGTCGTAGACGGTGCTAACTCTGGCGTTAGGTTTCCTGACACGCCGCCACAAGATCAAAGAGGGGGGGGGTGAATCCGCCAGAGACGAGAGACGACAAGAAGAGTCATGACCAACTAGTTAAAGACGGTAATAGGCCCTAATACAAATCAG
This sequence comes from Metarhizium album ARSEF 1941, assembly GCF_000804445.1. Lineage (NCBI taxonomy): Eukaryota > Fungi > Ascomycota > Sordariomycetes > Hypocreales > Clavicipitaceae > Metarhizium > Metarhizium album. The sequence goes on from NW_024467575.1 coordinate 1,825,064, forward strand.
CATTCCCACGCATGAATGATACCATGGACAGCATCACCCTTGACACGCACCCGTCACACCAACAATAACCAGCGGCTGGGCGGCAAAGACGGAAAACACAACGGCGCCCATCACAGACGCCAGCAGCACCTCATTGACGCCGTAATTGGAGCCAGTCTTGGAGAACATGTCCAGGGAGAAGGCCAGCGCCGGCAGGATGCTGCATTGGTTTGTTATCGGTTTTGTCCGTCAGCCCTCGGCCGCGTCCCAAGGGGGGGGAAGAGGGAATGGAAAAGGGCATACTTTGCAAAATACATGTACACCGTCGCGGGGACGACTCTATAGTCCCACGCGTCCATCCAGTCGCTGCCATAATACGGCGCTCGCCTCCGCACGTCGTTGGCCATGCCGCGGAACAGATGGACCTCGTACCATTTCCCCTTCTCTCCCGCCGCCGCGGGCTCGCCGGCCGGAAGACGGCTGCTGTCGTCGTCCATGCTGCTGTCTCGGCCTGGAACTGGCGTGGTGCCCCAGCGTCCGTCAAGTGGTCCGTCAAAGGGCTGTCGAGTTGTGCGTGCGTGCCTGTGTGTATGTGTGTGTGTGTGCGTATGCCTCTGGAGGGTCGGGGCTGTGTCCGTGGTGATGATGATGATGATGATGATGATTGATATCCAAGAGATGGCCAGTATTTTGGCAACAACGCAGCTGATTAATTAATTCCCCAGCATGCTTCAAGTTGATGAAACAGCTACAGAGCAGGCAGAGAAATAACATCGACGGTAGACAAACGGTCCATGACGGCAACGGGCCCAGCTGCATCTGCGTCGGTCGTGTTTCCCCGAGGAGGAAGGGGCAACTGAGTAACTACCTACGGGGCTCCTTCCACGGGGTGGGCTTTGTTTGGGGCCGATTTCTACCCAAGTACTCCGTACTCCGTACCCAAGTAGGTACACACGCACCGCACACAACTACACACAGTCACCCAAATATCACACGCAAGCACCCAGGCGTGCCTTTCCCCTCCCTTCTCCGTCACAAACAAGCCCGGGCACGTCCATCATATCCTTGCACAAGTCATCGACGGCCCCGCGCCAAGCATCGCCAGCCCGGCTCCGTTAGTCAGTCGCCTTGGAACTTTTCACGCCAATCAGCATGCACGTCGCATAGTCAAGTCGCCACGCCCCGGCCAACAATTTCATCATCCGCTCCGCTCTTGTCGTTTGATACTTCGCGTCCCCTCGGACGACTCTACCGTGTTGTTCTACCCGCCTCAAGTATGACTACATACACTGACAATTCTTACAAACAGACAGAGCTTTCCCCCGTCCTCTCGGGCGCCACCCCCGACAGGCGCTGCGATGCTGAAAATACAAATGTAGCGTGTGCCTTCTTTATAGATGGATAAGGAGTTGAGAGGGGAAAAAAATACCACTTGACCCGTCTCAAGCTTGTCGCTCATTTGCCAGAAAGGCCTCGGGCTCTAATGCCCATCAGAGCCCAGTCACACCCCCGAGTCATTCATATCCGCCAATCCCCAAATCACATTCAAGTTCCCAGCATATCAATCAAATTCACATCGGCTGCTGTGTAACCTGTGTCGCTTCTGTCTCCCAGATTTTTGCCTTGGTCTTTCAAAAGACGGGATAAACCTGAGAGACCCCCCGTGTGTTGGCTAAACGCTGGCGCCGGCGCCCCAGGTCCTTCCTTTGGTGTATCAGTCTCCTCGGCAGGGAATGGTGGCGGTGCGCTCTCTTCCTTGCCGCCTCCGAAATACTTCTCAAACTCCTCGTTGTTGTCCTCAAACGGCCTCTTGCCCAGAATGCGAACCATGTCGTCTCGGACAAGCACCTCCTTCTTCAGTAGCTCCTCGGCAATGAGCCCAACCTCGCGCTTCTTCTCGAGCAAGAGGTCCTTGCATCGCTGATAGGCTTCGTCCACGATTCTGTGCACCTCCTGGTCGATTTGTTGAGCCGTTGCCTCGGCGAACGGCTTCTGCATCCGGTTCGGATCGTTCTCAAAAAAAACAGGCCCGACCTTGTCAGACATGCCCCATTGGGTAACCATATTTCGCGCCATTTGTGACACCTTCTTGAAATCGTCACTTGCACCAGTAGTCACTGTAGGAAAGTGAAGTTCTTCCGAAACACGACCCCCCATGGTCATCGCCATGCGATCCATCAGCTGGTTGGTGTTCATCAGGTAGGCGTCCTGGGGCAAGTACTGTGCATATCCAAGCGCACCCTGACCACGAGGGATGATAGACACCTTCAAAAGAGGGTCGGCGTGGCGAAGAAACCATCCGCAGATGGCGTGCCCAGCCTCATGATAGGCCACCGTCTTCTTCTCGTCAGGCTTCAACACAAGGGACTTGCGCTCCAACCCTCCAATCACGCGTTCAATGGCTCGCTCAAAGTGTATCATTTTGACTTCCTCGGCATTTCCTCGGGCAGCTGCCATACTCCTTAGCATTAAAACCACACATACACATATGGCGAAAGAGAAAGAGAAAGAGAGAGAGAGAGAGAGAGAGAATGGGTACGCACCAATGAGGGCTGCTTCATTGACAACGTTGGAGATGTCGGCACCGGAAAAGCCAGGAGTCAAAGTGGCGAGGCGGCCAACAAGGAAATCTTGGTCTTCGTTGGTGACAATCTTCTTCAGATACACCTTGAAGATTTCCTTGCGTCCGCTCATGGTTGGCCGGTCAATAAAGATGTGTCTATCAAATCGCCCGGGTCTCATGAGAGCCTTGTCCAAAATGTCTGCGCGGTTAGTACCAGCCAAGACGACGACTTGTTCGCGAGTGTTGAAGCCGTCCATTTCGGTCAAAATCTGATTTAGCGTGGCCTCTCGTTCATCGTTGCCACCAAACCCCCGTCCGCTTTCCATTCGCGCACGGCCAATGGCATCGATTTCGTCAATGAAGATGATGCATGGTGCGTTCTTGCGACCCTCGGCGAACAGGTCGCGAACTCTGGAAGGTCCAACTCCCACAAACATCTCGACGAATTCTGAACCGCTCACACTGAAAAAGGGAACCCCGGATTCACCCGCGGTAGCCTTCGCGAGAAGCGTCTTTCCGGTACCTGGAGGGCCGGCCAGAATAGCACCTCGAGGAATCTTGGCGCCAAGCTTCTCAAACTTCTCGGGTTGCTTCAAGAAACTGACAAACTCCATGATTTCAGTCTTGGCTTCCTCCAGGCCGGCCACGTCAGCAAACTTGACCTTGACAGCGCTCTCGGCGTTGAACTTCTTGGCTTTGCTCTTGCCAAAGTTGAACATGCCACCACCGCCAGCCCGGCCGCTCATGGAACGCTGAGTCCACAGGATGAGACCGATGAATAGTAGGGTTGGGCCAAAAGCCAGTAGGAGGTTACCAATCGTGCTACCGCCAGCCTCGTAGCTGACGGGTATTCTCTCCGAAGCCGGGATGCCGAGCTGATCCTGAGCCTCTTCAAGCTTCTTCTCGAACGACTCCACGGAGCCAATGGTGAAAATGTAGGTCCTCTTGCCACCGGCGCCAGCGTCGGCTCCAGGAGCGTCAGGATGCAGTTCGACACGAACTTGAGAGCCATTGACCACAACCATTTTCTGCACAAGGCCCTTATCCAGGAAAGCTCTGCGCATCTCCTGCCAGGTGATTTCCTTTTCAGAAAACGACTTGCTGAAGGAGTCAACAGCCCAAAGGGTGATACCGAGGACTAGACCAGTCTGGAGAGCGTCCATCCAGCCATTTCGCTCTGGCTTTTTGGGACCTCCAGGACCCTGCCGATGTGATCGGCCCTCTTGTGACTTTTTATCGTGAGTTTCGAATTCGGGCTCACTCTTGCCAGCCTGTTCACCACTGTGGTCGTGGTCCGGTCGTTGGTTCTGATCAAACATTCGGTTCCCTTTTCGTTGCTCCTCAACTTCCCATTCTGCCAAACGCTCAGCCATCATGAATACGCATCGCATCAGTCGGCCCTTGTCCAATATGGACAAGTTGCCAGGACCTTTGCGCATCTTGGCAAGCAAGTCACGGACCTCGGCAGGCGCACCAGTCTGCTGCAGTCCTCGCAGAATGTCCTTCAGCGTGGCCCTTTGAGCCTCCGGTAGAACCTTCTGAAAGGCATCTAGTTGGGCAATTTCGTCTTTTGATAGTCGAATCCATCCTTCGGGAAGTGGGGCAAGTTTCATGGACTCGGCACCTCTCTCTTCGCTGGCCTTGTTTTTCGCCTCGCTCTGTTTCTTGGACAACTCAGGTCTATCGTCTTTGTCCGCCTTCGAGTCCTCGTCTGGCTGCGGCGGCTTTGAAGAGGAATAGCACCTCACAGATATGCCATAGGCACCTGGAAGTTTCCGTGTGGAAGTCGATCGTGACACTGCCGACAATCGTAGACTCTTATGATAATTTGATTGTTGAGAGAGCCTGGCTAGCCGCGCCAGCTGGCTCGATTGTCGGAGATATCTTGACATGTTGGGCATATCTGAGCTGTCGCGGGAGGCGGAACCGCCGGAGTTGGGGAGGGAAGGTAACAGGAAGATCACCTTATCTCATGAGACGCGCAGACCAGGGCTCTACAGCTCAGAGGCGTTTTATTCGAGCGACACACACACCCGACAGTAGCGTAGGCAGAGGGAACTCCAATGCTACGTGACAACGGGTTCACGGCAACACAAGAATTCACGAAGGTGCTGGCGACGAGTCCACTGCGGAACAAGAGATTGAACTGCGTCACGTGGATCCGCTATAAATTGTGGGTCTGTAGGGTAGCTCCGCAGAGACCAGAACGGGACGAGGACAAAGAAACAAGTTTCCATGTGGAGAGTGAAATACTAGCAAACAAAGAGGATGTTCAAACATAGGTCTATCGTGAAGTTTATAATGGCGGTAAATTCCATCGAAGTTGCAAACTGTTGGGAGCGTTGAGGGTCGCGTTGGTCGAGACGCAACGCAGCAAGCTGGATCCCGGGGCAACCATCGTTTGGATTTTACCTAAATGGACTCATTGCATTCAAGACTTCGGTCCCAGTCAAGTATCCCATCGCAACCGCAGTAGAATGGACCGAACCTCGCCGCTTCCTTTAACTAGAACCCTCCGAGATGTATCGTCTGCCTCTACAACAAGCGCTCCCGCCTCTCCGTCAGCTGCGGTCAGGTCTGGCCAATCGCGCCAAACCTCAACCGCGACGAACTTTGCTATTTTGTGTCGAAATAAACAGCCCAATACTCGCCGAGCTTGTGGTTCCTCGCCAAGTTCGAGAAGTGCGACTCTCGGTTTCAGTAGCATGGCAAGATCCAGCAGTCTAGAGTAAAACACATCCTCATGCTGCCATCCAGCAGGAACGGGCGCATCAACATGTGGAACAAGGGCTAATCGCGGCTCGTACTTGCGAACAGAGTAGCTCAGTCGCCCTTGGGCAAGATCCCAGGCCTTCCGGGAGACATATGGTGGGTTTGATACTAAGATGTCGCAGGGATTTCGGGTCAGAGGGGCCACGTCTTGGTCCTTGAAGATGTCACCCCTCAAGAAGTTGAGCGTTTGATCCGGTTGGGAAACCGAAATATTGCCTAGCTTGGTATTGTGGTCAATATTGAGCTTTGCGAGGCTGATTGCTTGGGACGAAATGTCAACTCCTCGGACGCGCAAGCGCGAAAAAGAGGGCTGAAGCAAAGCGTACAAAAGCAAAGGAATGCAACCTGTTCCCGTGCAGAGGTCAACAATGCTCAGCTCGTCATCATCATTGCTCGATCTACTGGGCAAAAGTTTCCCTGACTTGATCAAATCTACAAGGTGATATGTGTAGGCCTCCGTCTCTGGGCGAGGGATGAGCACGCCCGATCTGCATTTGATATCCAGGGGCCCAAAAGGCTGGGAGCCGAGAATGTACTGTAAAGGTACACCACGACGTCGCCGCTGGCATAGTGACCTCAGTCGTTGATCCTTGCTGACGATGGACTGTGTGTTGATTGTCTGCGTTACATATTCCGTGAGCCAGCGGAGTTCATTTTGGGCGGATTGAATATCGCGACATGCGGGGACAAGAGCAGCAAGGTTGGGCGAGTGTTGTCTGGCTTGCCTGAGGAGCCGTGATGGAAGTCGTGGCATTGCCCGGCAGGTCTACGCGATCCACGCTCAAAAAGAGTGACGAGATTCGAGGCAGAGAAAAAATAAGAATAAAAATAAAAATGTGGGGCGGGCAATTAGGCGATGTGGTTTGTCCGGACTCTGGCGGGGTTTACCCGAGCTATACCCATCTGCGCTAAACCGGTGACAAACCACTCAGAAATGTGAACCACAACGCCAGCGTTATTTGTTTATTTATTTATTTTGGATAATTCTTATTCCTGCTATTTGATTTAATATCATACGAAATACCGTCTGGCCTGTTTTCTTCCGCGTGGATGTAAATCCATCACAGCCTTATTCAACGCCGAAATCGTTCACTCGCAAATCGAGGGCTTGAGCTTTGGAGACTAGCATACAGGATGAACGCGCCAGATCGGTAAGGACAAGATTTTCCCCAGCCAGCAGTGACACCTGATAGTTTCAGAGGCCCTAGCGTTCGAATACGTTCGTGGCGAGCCAGGGAGGTTCGAAAATGGACGAGAGGAGTGTTGTCTGTGCGAAACGTTTCTTTCTTTTTTCAGGAACCGCAAAGATGGCGCACTGCAACTTTGAAGACTGAAGATACTCTTGGTCCCCCTCCTTCAAAGGCCATGATGCAGTTCAAGCGAGCCGGGCCGGTCGCAGCTGCCCGTCGGCCTTCGGCGTCTCTGACAGCTGGGAGTCGCCACACGCGCCTCTCGTTGTCTTCGTTGGCTTGCAGTGCCTTGTCTGAACGAATTGTCGAGGGCATCCTCTCAAATCAACGACCTGTAACGTGCTGCGAATATCCGCCCCTCAGTCTCTCCAGCACATCTCTGTCATCATCTCTCATTTTCACCATGGCCGCATGCAATCCGAAGCACTTCAACATCCAAGACGACCCGTTGCGTGCTTTTTAACCACACTTGCTACTCGACAAACAGCTAACCGTGTACAGTTTCGAGCTCTTCTTGCTGAGCGAAGGGGAGAAGCGGATAGAGGAGAAGGTATACTCTGGTGCGCTACCGCAGAAACCGTCATGCCAGCCCGCCGCTCAAGTCTAATGCCAAGCAGGCATGTCCAATACGTCAGACTTTGTCTTGAACAAGGAGGACCACACCTTGGGTAACCTTCTTTCCGAGCACATCAAGGCTCATCCCAATGTCTACATGGCTGGCTATAAGCGTATGCGCCCCCACAGTCTCCCGTACACCATTAGCTAGTTAACGCAGTCTTGGTAGTTGGCCACCCCAACGTCCCTCAGCTCTTCATCCGCGTCCAGACGGACGGGACCAAAACTCCTCGCGAGGTGTTCGCCGCCGTCTGCGAAAAGCTCATCAATCAGTTGGAGTCGCTGCACCAAGAATTCACGCGTGAATGGGAACTTCGTCGCATCACCAACACTGGAGAGCAGGGCAACATGCAAGGAGCCGGTTTCTAAGGTGCAATATGGTACCGGCAAATCACGTATTGGCTTCAGGGGTGTCGGCGTTTGGGTATTATGGTACTTGCTTTTGCGTTTTAAAGAAAAGCCATACCGCAAGGAAGGATGCACTAGGACACAGGCAACATTGCACCGGATTTGCATCGCTAAGAATGGACTCTTGACAGAATAGTTCTTTTCCTCCATCTGGGGTGTCACCAAGGCGTGCTTATCTAGCCTGTACACGTTTGCGACCAAGTCTCGATGACTGCGCAGTTACCTCTTGCATTAATTATGTACTTGTCCGCAGTTGCTGCGAGAATGTGATTGGTTGTATTGTAGACTCAAAAGGTCCATGCTGGCACGACATTCCATTTCATCCGTGCTCGCATCTCAAACCGGGCCCTCGCCTCCGGGAATCAACTGCAGGTGGGTTAGCACACGACCGAGCGCTAATCTTAAGTCGCAGCCAGTGGTCTATCATACCATGCAGATATTATTACCATTGAGCAGAATCTTAGGCAGCTTGGTGTGATGTCCAGAGTAGTCGCTGGAGATGGCTTTGTCAGTAAAACCTTTGGGTTCGGCGTAAAGTCAACACATGGACCTACAATTCCGTCACATCTTCCAAAACCATATCTATACAGGTAATTCAGCATGACTTCATGACCATGGACGAGGTAAGATTACTTACTGACATAGTCGTCGAATCCGACGAGCGTGCCGCTAAATTCTGGGTAAGGGTTAGTCTTTTGGTCCAGGCTCAGGCTCGCGGGCTGGCGGTTCGAGGACTGATGATGGGATTACCCTTTTCGCCTTTCATGACAACCCATATTCTTGAGCCGACACACTTGTCAATGAGCTCTAGTCAGCGGTCAGCAGGCCATGTGAGATTTTGAGAGAGGCATCACGCCTCACCGAGGGGCAGCAATTGCGACGCCATTCCAGACGTTCGTTGATGGGATAGCGAGCCAGCGTATCCGTGCTCGCGTGATTCAGGTGATGGCAAGAGAAAAGAATTTAACCCTATTTTTGGGTATGTTGGCGCTTTTAGTATCGGATACTTCACCAGAGCAAGGGTTGCAGGATCGTGGCGACTGGGGTACTCGAGTCGCATGGAGCGTCGCGTTGTTTCCCACGTGTTCCCTTATGTAAGCAACCTAGCACAACCAACTGTCGCGCCTTCCTGCCCTATACCCTGTGGCCTGGCATCAAGGGTTGCTCACTTGACTACTCCAAATCTTCTCGATGAACCATCCTCATGGTTGCCTGTCCAAACACAGCCCACACACGCGCGCGCATTAGGCCATGGCAATTGGCCATCGTCGTCATGCAGTCTTGCGGCTTGGCGTTGCACATTCCCGGCTATTTATGACATGCTCGATCACTGCCACTCCGCGTGCTGTCGGTCGAGCCCAATCTTTTGTATCTGCCCACCGCCGTGTACGAGAGAGACGTTGCAGCCAACATATCCCTGCAACATTTGACGCTGTGCTTTCAGATACATCCTCAGTGAGACTGGTAGAAACAATGGCTCGACCACTGACTGCGGCTGGGGAAAATAAGTTATGGAGTCCGAAGCTGGGGGTTCGATTCTCTCCGCCACTAAAGTCAGCTCCAATGTATCCGCCACTGGATATGTCTCGCTTCATGCAGACGACGAGTGAGGGCAACGACATTGATAGTGATCCCAGGAGCGAATCTTTTCACATCGGCGCCAATGCTGTGATGAGACCAGACTCGGTTGCCCCTGCAATAACGCGTCATGTTGCCATCACCCAACAGAGGAGCACTTCAGCGCCGACAAGCTCTCAGACATCATCTCACCCTCTCACAGCCACTACCAATCAAGATCATAAAACATCATCAGACACAAAAACTTCCAAACTCAATTCTGGAAGCGACCCGGGAGTCGTTCAGCCACCGTCGACACCACTGAGCTTCAACATGTCCCCGTCCCTCTTCCACGCAGCCCGCGCCGCCAAACAAGGCTCCTCGGAATCATTCTGGTCACACGCAATGTATCAGCGCACCAGCGACGAGGGAGTCATTGAAAAAGTAAAAGTACACTATTGCACCAGCAAACACACCACGGAGGAGGTCTGCAGGAAGCACTTCTTCGGAGAGACAGTCCTCGGCTTCGACCTCGAGTGGCTGCCCTACGCGACCCGCAACGACGGGCCGCGAGAAAACGTATCTCTCATCCAAATTGCGACTACAAGCCGTATCGGCCTCTTCCACGTCGCCAGGTTCGGGCCAGACGAGGACCTCGTCCCCCCTGCCTTGCGCACAATCATGGAGGACGCCAACGTGAGCAAAGTTGGCGTCCACATCAAAGGCGACTGCACCCGAATGAAGAACTACCTCGGCGTCCAGGTTCGGGGGATTTTTGAACTCAGCCACCTGTACAAACAGGTCAAGTACACCGCGGCCAAGACGCCCAAGCTTGTCAACAAGGTGCCGGTCTCGCTGTCAACCCAGGTTCACGAAGTTCTCAAGTTGCCGCTGTTCAAAGGCGACGTGGTACGGTCAAGTAACTGGATGAAGCGCTTGGATTACCAGCAGATTTTATGTAAGCCGCTTGGAATATGAATATCCCTTTTCTCGACTCTCCCGCACCAGAAAATGCTCATGAGCCGCAGATTCTGCATCAGATGCCTATGCCGGCATACAATTATACCACGTCCTCGAAACGAATCGCAAGGGACTGGACCCGTGCCCCCCAAGACCTCACCACGTGGAGGTAGGTCTTCCGATTCCGACCTTAGGGCCAGAATCAGAGCCAGACGAGCAAGGAGGAAATCCGGTATTATTAGACCGCTCCTCCGCCTCAAAACTTGAAGCTGAGCTGCGGAATCCCCCCTCCACCCCTCCTCAGCCTCCACTACGAGATGCTCGCATCCTCGCGGCCGAGAAAAGGGCTGCTGAGTACCGCACATCCAAGACTTCGGCCGTCTCAGCGGCGCCGGCCTCTCTAAGGGCGTACTTTGTCTGGCACAGCAACGCAGACCTCAATCCCGAAGCTATTGCTCGGCTCCTGAGGGATCCACCGCTGAAAACAAACACTGTAGTGTCGTATATTCTTGACGCGATTGTTAGCGAAACAATGGCCTATGACAAGCGAAGATTAAAATCTGAGGTGTTGTCCTTGTTAGATCAGAGTGTTATGAAAGCGGGGAGTAGATATGGTGCTCTGATGACGTGTTGCGAGAGGCGTGATGACGCAGCATAATGAATTACCATCCCTTGGCGCATAGTGGTACATACGACTGCAATGTCACCATTGGTACCGAAGTAGTTAATTTATTCGTACGAGCATTACTACCTGGGCAATTAATCCAAGCACTAAAGTACTAATATGAGACCGCTGTGCCGTCTACGTCGGACCTTCTTACGGGTCAATCCGACGGAGGCAAAATCCCGCTTCCCCTGTTAATCTGCACCTTTTTATCCTCTCCTGCGCTCACAATGCCCCACGACTTGTCCCACACGATGCTTAACACCTTGGCGCCATCACCAGCGGGCGGCAACTTTTTGCCCTTTAACCACTCTCTGGGAATGGTGTACACAGCATTGGGGACAGTGTTGGCTCCCCCTTCCAATGTTGCGTGCCGTGCCCATCGGAGATCCCAGACTCGACAGGTGCTGTCCCATGAACCGGATGCCAGTGTGTATTGATTGTCTGGGGACGGCGACAGGGATACAACCATGTTTATGTGGCCATGGAGAGTCATGGCTGCCGTGGCGGTAGCTGACTCTCGGGGGTCCAGGAGGGTGATGTGTCGGGCTGAAGAGCCAGCGGCGACAAGCGAATGCGTGGGCAATGCGGCTGCACACATGATGGGATGGAGAGTTGACAATCTTGAGACCGCCTTCTGTGTAGTCAGGTCGATGGTCTTGACGGCATGGTCTTGCGATGCAGAGTACGCAACGGTTGAGTCGTGGGGGTGGAAAACGGCGGCAGTGACCACGGAATCGTGCATGGGCATCAGGGCCAAGGGACCACGCTGAGCGGCGGTAGTGGCGGCGGACAACTTGGCACGTTTGGTGGGCTGGGATGATGGCAGGGTTTCGGCATCAGCTTGAGGTGCCGTTTTTTTGGACGTGGTCCACAGACCGACACGCCCGTCCGAGGAGGCAGTGAGAATTCGTCTTGTAGCGCAGTTGACGTCGATGGTATGAATTTGCTTTGCATGACCCCGTAGTTCCATGTAGCATTTCAGAGAGCCTGACGAGTTTTCTTCCGACTCGGAGTAGTCCCAGATGAAGACGTTTCCTTCAAGGCCTGCAGAGGCAAGCTTTGAGGGAGATAGCCACTTCACAGTGTTGGGTCTTAACCAGTGCCCGGCTCCTCTACCGGCAGTAGATGTCGCAAGCACCTCGCCAGACGAGTTCCATACTCTCACGAAGCGATCGTATGAGGCACTGGCAAGTCTGTCACTGACAACACCGTCGACACCTCTGCCAGCAGCAGCTGTTGCTGATAAGACATCAACGCCGCCGACCCAGTCGTCATGCTGGAAAGTGGCTTGGTGGACGGGCAGCAACAGGCTGCGGACATACTGGAGATTCACAGTCGTCTCTGGCGAGAGGCCATTCGATTTGAGATAGTCATCGATAGAAGTTCGCAGAAACGTGCCGTTGACAAGGAAGTCGAGTGGGATGGGGGAGGACGTGTCCAGCATGGACTCGGAATTGAGAATTCGAGAGAGGCCATAGCGCTTAATGTCTGGGAGACGTAAGTACGGCTCTTTGTATGACAGAAAGGAGATGAATCGGACCTGCCGGAACAAGCAACTGTCTCTTGGACTCTGGAAGCTGAAGATCGTGCTCGTTGGTAGTGAAGGTGACTTTCACCTGGGTTGGTGAGGAGTCCATCTAAGCGACAAGTGCCCCCAGGCCACCACACCGCATTGACAGCAGCAGGAAATGAAACGTTTGGCAGTAAGCGGGCGGGTTTTAACAAGCGGTGAATACTTGTTCAAAGGATGGGAAATGCTGCAACAGTGGTGTATTGATTTACATGGCGAAAAAAAAAAGGCCACTCAAAAAAATTCTGGGATAGCCTTGCAGTTTTTGAGACCCATAGCGGAGACGGACGCGGGACAATACGGCCAATAAGCGGCGGGTTTTAACGAGGCTGAGATCAATAGTGATTGGATAACAACGAAAGCAGACGTAATTGGATCAGGTTATCAAGCGATGGCAGGGAGTACTAGTTGAAGAGAGAGGCTGAGGGGATAGCTAGCTGATGTGCGAGCAAACCTACCGGCCAATTGGGGGTAGCGCGCTTGCGAGGCTCAAGTGAATGGGTCATTGTCCAGAATGGTCCGTTACTGCCTTTGCCAAGTTCTCCAGCCAGCCTCAAAATCGCCGTTCCATGATCAGGTTGTCACACGAACCAGGGCGGCGGCCCAGAGCCAACCAATTAACCCCAGACCCACTAGCACCAGGGTCATTCGTCGTCTGCACCAGGCGGGTGGGGAGGCGAGCAGAGTTGACACTGATCAACTCTGTATGGACCAGGACGCAGCCCGGCAGCTCGTGGCGGCCAAGTGGGTCGAGAGCTCTTTGCCTCTCGCAGCATCGTGACATCAATTGTCTCTTTGTCGCCGTCCCTCCGCCTTGCCGCCGCCCGGTTCACAGCCCCTCATCCCCATCAGCCGTTCCATTCCCGCGGCTCGCCTCCGTAAATGAAATTCCTCCCCTTTGCTTTTTCCCGCCCGTTGTGCTTTGCATTCTGCTGACGAGCCGGGGCTGCTGCTTGTTCCCTGTCGCCTTGGTCTGGTCCCGCCCGCCGTCTGGCCGCTTTCGATCAGGCTTCCCGACAAGCCCAAAACGCCTCTGCCAGCTCTCAACTTTCATCGCTGCCCATCCGCAGTACTTCAATCGGCTTCAGTAGCTGCTCCTACAGCTTCGCACCTCGCACCTCCATCTGCAGGTGCTTGGAGTCTGCTGTTACCAAGCAGTCGCAAGTTGCAACTTGTCGCATTCCGACGTCCCCGCTTTCCGTTCCCTCCCCACTTTGCAATGGCCGAAGGCGAGCCCATTCGAGACGTCAAAAACCACCTCCTCTTTGAGATTGCCACCGAGGTAGCTCACAGAGGTGCGGCAGCCAATTCCACAGCCCCTCAGTGACTTGTTCTTGTTCTTTTTCTCGTTCTTCTCTCTTGCCTGCTAACTCTGTTCGCCTGCAGTGGGTGGTATCTACTCCGTCATCAAGTCCAAGGCGCCCGTCACCACCGCCGAATATGGAGATCGATATACCCTCATTGGACCGCTCAACCACACCTCTGTACGTATCTGAGTCTCGCTGCCCAATTTCCTCGCTACTGTCTCTCTGACAGCTCTCAGGCGGCCGTCGAGGTCGAAGAGATGGAACCGTCCAATCCAGAGATTGCCAAGACCATGCAGGCCATGAAGGACCGAGGCATCGGCATGCTGTACGGCCGATGGCTCATCGAAGGAGCCCCCAGAGTCTTGCTCATTGACACCAAGACTGCCTACAGCTACATGAATGAATGGAAGACGGATCTGTGGAACATTGCAAGCATTCCGTCGCCGCCTGGTGACGACGAGACCAACGAAGCTGTTGTATTTGGGTACCTGGTAGCATGGTTCCTGGGAGAGGTGAGTACAGCCAGACAATTCCGTGATTTGCCGGCCACAACGAAGCTGATGCCCGGGGCGTGCAGTTTGTATGTCATGAAAAGAAGCGAGCCGTCATTGCTCACTTCCACGAGTGGCTTGCTGGTGTTGCCCTGCCGCTGACCAAGAAGCGTCGTATTGACGTCACCACCATCTTCACCACCCATGCCACTCTCCTCGGGCGATATCTTTGCGCCGGCTCCGTCGACTTCTACAACAACCTGCAGTACTTTGACGTTGATGCCGAAGCTGGCAAGCGGGGCATCTACCACCGGTACTGTATTGAGCGTGCCGCCACGCACTCTTGCGACGTATTCACGACCGTCTCTCACATTACGGCATTCGAGTCTGAGCATCTGCTGAAGCGGAAGCCCGATGGCGTGCTGCCCAACGGCCTCAATGTCACCAAGTTTTCCGCCGTCCATGAATTCCAGAACCTGCACCAGCAGTCCAAGGAGAAGATTCATGACTTTGTTCGCGGTCATTTCTACGGCCATTATGACTTCGACCCAGACAATACCCTGTACGTCTTCACTGCTGGTCGCTATGAGTTCCGGAACAAGGGAGTCGACATGTTTATCGAATCTCTGGCCCGTTTGAACCACCGCCTGAAGAACGCCGGCAGCAAGATGACGGTTGTGGCCTTTATCATTATGCCGGCGCAAACTACGTCGCTCACAGTCGAGGCCCTCAAGGGCCAGGCAGTCATCAAGTCGCTGCGGGACACCACGACCATGATTGAGCAGAGTATCGGACGGCGGATATTCGAAAGGTCCCTCAAGTGGCATGAGGGAGACCCAATGCCCGACGAGAAGGAGCTCATTTCTGGCCAGGACCGCGTCTTGCTCCGGCGTCGCCTGTTCGCCATGAAGCGGAGTGGTCTGCCGCCCATTGTCACTCACAACATGGTCAACGACCAGGAAGACCCGGTGCTGAACCAGATTAGACGCGTGCAGCTCTTCAACCATCCTTCGGACCGCGTCAAGGTGGTGTTCCACCCCGAGTTCCTCAACTCTGCCAACCCCGTGTTGCCGCTGGACTATGACGACTTTGTACGAGGCTGCCACATGGGCATTTTTGCCTCCTATTACGAACCGTGGGGCTACACGCCAGCCGAGTGCACCGTCATGGGAGTGCCCAGCATCACCACCAACCTGTCGGGATTCGGCTGCTACATGGAGGAGCTGATTGAGAACTCGAGCGACTACGGGATTTACATTGTCGACCGGCGAACAAAGGGCGTCGACGATTCGGTCAACCAGCTGACGTCGTACATGTACGAGTTTTGCGGCAAGAGCCGCCGCCAACGCATCAACCAACGGAACCGCACCGAGCGCCTCAGCGACCTGCTCGACTGGAAGCGCATGGGCATGGAGTACGTCAAGGCCCGTCAGCTGGCATTGCGGCGGGCATACCCCGACTCGTTTGCCGGCGACGAGGAACCCGAGGACTTTATCCCCGGGGTGGAGCAGAAGATATCTCGACCATTCTCCGTGCCCGGCTCGCCGAGGGACAAGAGCGGAATGATGACGCCGGGAGACTTTGCCAGTCTGCAGGAAGGTCGCGAGGGCCTGAGTACAGAGGACTATGTCGCGTGGAAGCTGCCGTAAGTCGTGCCGCCCGAGTCGCCCAATTTCCTTTCAATTGAAGAAGTCTAACATGAATTGTATTACCAGTGCAGAGGAGGATCTCGAGGAGTACCCCTTCCCGTTGACACTGCACACCAAGCAGCCCAGCGGTGAAAGTCCATTACCACCACCCGCTCTGAACGGGAACTAAGCAGAGCATCCTATTCTCCAGTGACTGCAACACGCTGTCTTGTTGTTTCATTACTAAACCGCGCTCTTCTCTCACGCACTGCCCGAATGGTTGGCTTCGTCACGTCTCGCAGGTACATGATGAGGGGGATCTCTGTGCCGCAAGGGGAGGGGGAGGGGACGGGGGGATGTGGCCGTGTTATTCCCAAGCTAAGCTAGATTGGTGAGGTCGGGGCATTCTCATTTTCGCTTTTGACTCTCCATCCCCCTCGCAATCAGATAGCTAGCTTTGTTTCGTCCAGGCGCACGATTGTACGTGCCATGATAGCCCGTCATGACCAACCAGGTGATGGCGTCGGGTGCAACAACAGCAATGTCTGATAAGCAGCTAGCTAGACTAGGCTGTATTGCCATGTATTACGAGGTTGCGTTCGAATCTTGAATGCCAGTAGGACTGATGGACTGACGGACAGGTCGGCCCGAAGAATGGGTGGTCAGGTCCGATGCTCGCCGACGCATCTCGTGGACGCTGCACAGTGTACATGCAAGCAAGCAAGACTAATTTGCGCGTGCGTGACGGGGTCGTGAAATCGCGATGCGCGGTCAGGCTCGGCGGCCGTGCGGGAAGTCTAATTTCACGGGCGAACCAAGCGAGGCTGCGTCGAGGGAGCAACAACCGGGCGAGATTGACTGCCGACTTCGAGAGTGCAATGCCGAGGTTGGGTTGCTGCAGGGTTGGCTGATGCGAAAGCCGGGTGGTTTGTCGAGCTGCAACTCGCAACGGGACAGCACCCAAGGTAGGCTTTATGCCATGGCCTGAAACATGACGTATCCCGTAGCGCGTGCGTGCGTGCGTGCGTGCCTCCGTCCGTCCGTCCGACGGCGCGTGGCACAAAACGTCGGTGTCGGTGAGGTGAGGTGACGTGCAGAGATGGCTGGATGGATGGACGGCCGGCCGAGCTGGAGGCGGCGGCGGGCACGCACGGCCGTGTTTCGTTTGGGCGACCTGCCCTAGGACTGGGACTAGCAACGTCGTAGTCAGTTACATGTGTGATGTACGGAGCAGCTTTAACTTTGGAGATGGAAATGTCATGTCGGGGGGGTTGGGGGGACCAGGGAACGGAAGGAAAGGAAAGGCGGGGAGGGGGCGCTTAGAGGCGGCACATGACGTGAGGAGAGGTGACTGACGGCAGAGAGCATTACCGACCGAGCACCGAGCACCGAGCACCGAGCACGGGAGTAGCAGGAGGCGGCGAGACGGAGACGGAGACGGAGCCGGGGACGGCGACGGCGACGGCGCCGGCGCCGGCGTCGATGGTGGACTGGCGACCCGCCGTCCGGCCGTCGCCGTCGTCGCACAACCAGCGACCGCGGGGCCTTGGTCTCTGGTGAACTGTCCATTTCCGATTGCCTTTTGCCAATTGCCTTTTCGCCTCACTCGCCCCTGAGCACGGTCAGGTCACGTCGGCGACAATTTTCCGCCCCGGCATCTCCCCCAGCCAAATTTGAGGAGTGGAGCGGGGCGAGCCCTGACGCGTGGCTGGCGCTAGTCTCGGGGGACCTGGGACCTGGTTGGTCGGGCCACGGGCGCCTCCCGGCCGAGAGACACGAGGCAGCGTCGATAAATACTCTGTGGTGCCCTGTGCCTGTATGCATAGACGCATGCACGAGCACGGGTTCGACATGGCTGCCAACACGCCGTACTCCGTGCTCCGTTCTCGCAGACTCAGACTCCATCCGGCACGGATTCCTGGCCCCGCGGCCGAGTGCCCAGTCGCCTCACCTTCAATTTCACAACCTCGTCGAGGCCAATCCCATCTTCGCCGCGCCCACTCGTCCACTCGTCGCTCACCCGGCCTCGGTCCTGGCATCAAAATCCCACGTTTCAAGTCAGGGCCCAGGCGGGGACCCGTGTGGAGGGTGGAGCGGCGCGATTCGCCATTTCCGCACGCCGCCCCTGCCAGAGCGGCCGCGCGCGTGGGTAAAAAGCAAATTGAAGGAAGGAAAGCTGGTGATGACGCACGGGAGCATCGAGCACAGCTTGCAGCACATTAATGGATGCTAGTGCTGCTGCTGCGGGCCGTCTGTCCGCAGTACGTACTCCGTACCCCGTACGTGGCACAGACATGCCTACCTAGGTACTCACCCACGTACTTGTCACCAACTACTACCAAGTACTCCGTACGTACTACTTGTATTCATCCCTCGGCAAATCTAGTGGCCATTGCCGCAATTGCACCCTTGCCATGCATTCAACGCGCCGTCATTTCATTCCCGTCCTGGCCTCCTTTATGCCTGACTACATGGCGTGGACCAGGGGAATAAAATAGAATTAAACAGAAAAAGCCCACAGCCGGCCCCCGCATCCGCTCCGGCTGCGCCTACAGAGCACACAGCACACAGCACACAGCAGAGCACAGCATCATCAGCATCGTCAGCGTCGTCATCCCGATGCCCGCGCCCTCGACAACGTGCCGCCACCAGCGGCGCGCAACGCGGCGGCGGCTCATGCAGGCCAAGCCGACTGGTTCGTCAATTTGCGCAACACACGCCAACGAGCCTGGTTTGTGCCGAGGACATGCGACGACTGCAGACATCGCCCCGGACCCGTTCCGTCGGTACCCACCCGTACTGTCTACTACGTACCAAGTAGGAAGTACTTGAGTAGGTACGGAGTACTTGAGTACTGAACCAAGAACTCCGCACTGCTTGGTACAATTCAGACCCTGACAGTTGAGCCAGGATCTGACGTAGCAGGGGCCCGGGGCCAGCCGGGGGGGGGGGTGGGTTTTAAAGCTACTCCGTAATAAGACAGGTTTTTAGAGAGCACGGAGGACCTGCTTTTCCTGATCAAATCTCTTATTGGCTGCATCTGCACAAAAGTAGTACTGCGTCTACACCTCTGTACTATGACCAGTTGACTGACCATCGTGTCGTTGGCAGTTCCGGGCTGCGACAAGCACACAGGCACAGGGGCCTTGACGGGCAGGGAAAACCGTCCTGGCCTTCCCTGCACAGCACAGCACAGCACAGCACAGTCTTTGCCAGTCTCGACCGTTGGCGACGAACCCAACCCCTTGCGCAGACGCACCTACATGTCCATTCGTGCGACGGGCAGGCCATGCCTCAACGCTTCGATGCTTCAATGCTCCCATTGGCCAACCTCGCCCACACATGCAGAGCGGCTCGTCGACGACGGCGGACCCAAGACACGAGGCCGACACCAACACACTTCACACGCGACTGCAGTTGGGGTGGGAAAGGAAGGGGGAAAAAAGGAAAAAAGAAACGAATTGAGACCGCATCTGGGTTCCTCAAGCAACAACAAACATGAAAATTAAAAAACAAACCAACAAAACAATTTGATTCTTGGAGCTAGTTTTTCTCGTGTCTTGCTCTGCCAGTCTTGACACTTCTATGAAATCAAATGCCGCCATAACGCCAAAATTGGAATTGCCGAGTATCTTGGCCTCTCATTAACGTATGTACTGTGTTGCAAACGCCCAAACACCCCGTATTGAAGCAGGTGAGCACCTGCCGCCTCCCAAGTCCGTAGGATTCGCCACCCGGGGAAAAAAAAGGCAAAAAGAAAGACAAGGAAAAAACAAATATCAATATCCCGCCTTGCCCGGAGTAGGGTCATACGTCCTTGAAAAAATTAATGCGCCGTCGTGTCAAAAAAAGTGTCATCAGGAGGAACAGGTTAGTGTCATTAGTTGTAAGAATGCATAGTCGGAAGAGAACAAGGTCAAGGAAACGAGTCGACAGTTGTCTCATGCCTTGATGCTTCGTTGTCGCCCAAGAGATAATCCGGTCCGGAATCGGTTCTTCGGGGACCTTGGTGACGATGCTTCACTTCGTGGAGACGATACAGACCCATGTCGCTGGGCCTTCCCCGTGACATCCTGGGGGATGACGGGGCTGAGAGTGCTCGACTCCAGGCACATGCTCTTTCTTGGATCCTCGTCTTCCTCAACTTCGCCAACCATCTCCATTGGTGTGAGTTGGCTCTCGTTCTGGTGCAGGTTCGGCTTGCTACGCTTCTTGACCAGGCTGAGGGTCCTTCGAAACATGGACGTCGGCGTCATAGGGCCTCTGAGATGCTCCAACGCCTCGTCCTTGACCTTGGCATAAGGATCAATCTGCAGGAAATGGGGCCGTTTCTTCTCAAAGCCAGTCGTCATGCTGCTCGAGCGCGGAGGATGGTGAAATGCCATGGTGGAAGACGAGTCTGAGGAGACGGATCGGGGTCGTTGAGGTTGGAGAGACGGCTCGGTACTTGTGCGCAAGAGACCAGCTCCAGCTTGTCCAACTTCGCTCGAACTGGGCGACATCGACCTCCGTGGGGACAAGGTCACGATGGATGGCTTCCCATGGAAGACTACAGACACCACGCGCGCTGTATCCTCGCGGGCCGCCTTTCGTGTACTGGGCCTTTGCGAGGCCGCCCCGCCGTCAGATTCCGTCTCGTCAAAGTCGGAAAAGTCGTCGGCTGAAGATGAAGCGTCTTCCTCGGAAGACAGGTATATTTGGTGCGGCGCGGCGTGTGGTAACATTGGCCGGTCATCGTTAGGTGCCTTCTTTTGAGGTATCGAGGCGAGAAGCCTCGACGCCCGCAGGGAGCTCTTGGCAGGAAGAGCAGGCACCTCCCCAGTGGTCATGGCGAGGCTGGAGGTGCTGCTGCTGCTGAGGTCCCGGAGAGAAAGCATTTCGGCTTCCCCCTCTCTCTCGTGCGCACTACTCTTGCTACCAACGGCGCTGTTGCTATCGCCACTACTATCGTCGTGGTCGTTTTGTTCGTCCGCCTTGGTCTCCGACTCTACCGTCACACGCAGGTTGGATTCGCTCCGTGACGGCCGAGGCTGGTCCTGTGTGGAAAGTTGCGAGGGTAGACTCTCCGAAGAGGCGGGAAGGGAGCTTCTATAAAGCCTCTGGGGTTGGTTTTCGTCGGTGGCAGCATTGTCCTCTGTGGACTGCTGGACTGGAATGGAAGCAGCGCCATATGTGGGCTCTTGTGATTGCAACATGGTCAAGAGTGGTGTGGAACAAGGCCACACGCGAAGCAAGGCAGACAGACAAGTGTGGGTGGCTCCTTTTAATTTGTCCGCGGTTCTGTTTCTCCAAGTGGTTCAAAAATATACACGACCGAGGTTGTGAGACAGGTAGAGCTGAGATGAGGCAAGCAGGCAGACCTAAAGGACCTAGTATTCGTCTTGGAGTAAAGAGTTGATACAGCGTCTTGGCCACGGGCGTCTTGGTTTCGAGGCTGGGAGGTCTTGGAACAGACTTGGCTAAGAAAAAAAAAATAATAAAAAGAAAATCGACGAAAGCTGCGAGGTTCCAAATGCCAGCGCTTGGAACAGAGGGCGCCAGGACGCGACGTGACCAAAATGACCAGGAGGTTATTCCGTACTCGGTAGCGAGATGGTAGACGAAATAGCGTCAAGCGTGTAGCGTGTGAGCGTGTCTGGGTGAGCTAGCCAGCTGCCTTGGTCGAAACGAGAGAAAGGAATTCGATGAACGAAGGACGCGAAGACAAATGTCAGAGGGGTGAGGGCTGGTTGGAATGGCCGAGGAATGTTTCAACCGTAGCCTCCGAGCTCCCTAAACGTATGAGAATGGTAAATGGTATGCGAGGAATGGGTATGGTATGGAACACCATTCGGGGAGTGGGAAGGCTGGACGAGATATGGAATATTATGGATGAACGGCACCTAGCGGCCAGGGACTCGCAAACGCTTGCACGACGCCAAGTTCATCCATATGATGGACCACAGCGAAGCGTGCCATGGACGGACGCATCCACACCGTTTCCTGGTAAAGTTGACAAGGACCAAGTGGGCGAGATACGGATGTTCCACTTCTCGAGGTGGCAGGGCGGCCGTGCGCAGGATGCGGCTACGCACTGGGTACAAGCCAGCAGTAGCGCGCCAGCGGTGCGACCGGGGGGGTGGCTGGACCCGCCCTTGGTGCCTGTCTGTGCCTGTCTGTGCCTTGTCGTTACGGAGTCGTGGTGCTAGTACCTACTTCCTGGCCTACTTACTTCAGTACTTACTCGAAGTGCTTACTTCCTCAAGTGTGTAAGTACCTACTCCGTACCTAGGCACTTCTTTAAGCACGTTGTCTGCCCGTGGAACCGTCATACGACATGGTCAACATGTCGTGTCCGTCCCTCGCTTGTGCCCACACATCACACATGGCAAAGCAGAGCTGGACGTTGGGAAACAAACTATTCTTGTGCATCTCTGGCATTGGGCGCTCTTGGCGAAGCGCGGCACAAAGCCCTTAAGTCTTGGTTCTCGACAACCGCCAGGACGGAGTCAGGCGTGCTCCGCAGGTACTTTATGCAATACCAAAAAGCACATTCCTTGGTAAGAAGTAGGTACCCACGAGCAAGTTTCAAAGTGCGGCCAGCAATGGTGCGCAACTGAATGGGCCCAAATGCGCGCAAGGGCAAAAGTGGAAAGAACGATCAAGCTCGTGGGCCCACTCGCCATCGTCTCCGTCGACTCCGTCTCTGACTCCGTCTCCGTCTCCGTCTCCAACGTCGAGAAAATAACCTACCACGCCTGAGCGGATTCAGATTTCCTTGCAGCATCGCCAAATCTGCCGTCTTGACCACAGACGACCCATCTTGGACCGGTTGCCGGCGCAGTATGATCCAGTGCTGGTCACTATTCACGCAGGTCTTCGCGCCGGGGCCTGGTTCGTCCTCGTATATTTGTGGGCGCCGTCGCAAGTCGGTCATCCTCGGGCAGGCTGGCCAGCTCCCTCAGTTGGGGAAAGCAGAGCCAGTCATTCATTCGTTCCGAGATGCCGCCCACTAACTACTACTACTACTACGTACCACCACCACGGAGACGACCGACCACCACGACACCACGACCACTAGCCCCGCCGGCCGTATCTGTGCTCTGGCGAAAGCCTAAGTTGTATTCGTACGTTCGGATGCCCAGCCCAGGCTGCTTAATCCCAATCATGGGTGAGAGGCTGGCCTGGATGGTTGGATGGTCGTTGCCTGTCAGAAGTGGCTTGTCGCCACCATTTCCGATGGGTTGCGAGGCACACCCTACGATACCTCCGACGCCGCTTGGCTGTGTCTTTGATGGGACGATGCCCTTGGGCCGGTTCCTTGTCTTGTGGCCCGCATTCCTTCTCGGGGGACGCTGATGATGGCCACCCACGAGGGGCGTACAAGTCTTGACAGTCCTCGCAAACTACAAAACCATGGGGAACAGGAATAAATCATGCCACAAGCATGTAGTAAAGAGGATGCCAGGGTGGCAAGTGGTCAAGACGATCTGCCGGGTGAGCCTGAAGGCATTCCGAGACCGTTGGGGGCTCAAGCCTAAAGCGCTGCAGCAATGTGGCTTTGTGCGACATGCTGGACGTGATTGGGCACAGCCTCGACCACCACGACGGCCAGTAGCAACGACAAGAAAAAAAGGCTCCAACGAAGTAACGGCTGTCGGAGACGTCGTGAAAGCCATCTCTGACTCTGTGCCCTTCAACACTCGTTCTGTAACAACGGCGTTGTGCTGCCTCTTGTTTCGACTCTTACCTCCTCAAGTGCGCGCCCTGTAACGGAGCACAGTCCGTCAGGCGGAAGCTGTTGTTTGGTATTCTTCCTCGGGTGGATGTGGAGATGGGATTTCTCCGATTTGACGGGTGATTACTGATGACGCACCTGACGCTTATCAGTCTGGGCGACGATCCTAGGTTTGCCCCTCTGTCCCCTATTTTGGGCTTGGGTTCGCTGAAACGGCAAATATCGGCTTATCCGAGTTGGCAGGCTTTGATGGGTGAAAGTTGAAAAAAGACGGCCTAGTCTCAGGTGCAACGGACGACGTCGTCTTTTCTCCCTCGGCGATTCATGGCGCCGAGTTTCTGCCTCAACCACACTCAGCGGACCGCCACTCGGCGCAGGTCCTCCATGGGAAAGGTAGACAGGTGGATGGTACCCGAGAGCTTCACGCCTCACACCCGAGGATAGTCTTTGGGAGGCTCACGCGGACACTTCTCGTACACATTGCTCTGGGCGAGAGCATTTATCGCGCAGTGTCTGATTCATGGTCCAACTATCATCATGTCTCAGGTCTTGTCTCACAGGTGCTAACCGGCGAGGTGGCATGTGAGAAGTTGCCTATAAATAATACCCGCATTTGTGGTTTATTAAAAGCCGTTACCACGACGCTTACTATTAACCGGATGCTTGCGCACAGTGTACTCGACCCCAAAGCCACAACGTTTTCGAAAACACGTATAAAACGCAACTAACAGAAGGCTAGTTCGCATTGCCATGACTCCCGCGCCATACATGCCCTGCCGACGGCAAGTTACAACGCATCGTGAGATCTGCCTCGCGCGGCAAACAGCCGGAATGTGGACTCGAGCCGAGGCTGCCTACACCAGACGACCCAGTACGGAGTACACACCATACATAATGCAGTGGCAGTGGCTGAGAACCACAGGTCGCAGATGCATGGGCAAAGCTGCTCCGGTTGTTTCTTCAATAGTCCGAGGGTGGCTTTCCCGTAGTTGCAACGCAGGGTCCGCAGCCAGACCGACTTTTGACTTTTCCTTTTGCGTCTCTCTGGCAAGACCAACACGCCATATCGTTCTAGTATTTGGCGGCACATGATGAACGGCATTCACGGCGCGTCACGTGAATTCCCAATTCTCTAGATTTTCTCTGAATCCCCATCAAACTCAATACGATGTGTGAAGCGTCTCGGAGGGGTTGAGACGGGTATTGCGCCAAAATCGTCCGCTGTGCGGCGTCACGAGAGACGCATCTACCGAATGTCGACTTCTTTGTGCTCTGACCGCCGCCCTGGGTTCACTTGGTTGTCGACATACAGACGATAATGACACAGTCATGATACGCGGCTTTATCATGATTGTACCGCGGTGAGACGTGTGTACTTTTGTCCCCCTTCCCATATCCCGCGGGGTACTCGGTAGGTAATGAAGGGATTCATCCCCCCTTCAAACAAATGGCCCTAGCGACATGAACAATGGAGTTTATTGAAACGAAACAGGGCAAATACAAAACCGTCTGATCAGTGCACGCCAGCATCTTCGCGTGGCAGTGACCACCAGGTACTCCGTAGGCAACACTCCGCGTCAAGTAGGCGGGCAGTTCTCGTTTCAGCCATCATCCGCCGTGCATGGCGCCATCATCATGTCAACCTCTGGGCATGACATAGCGGCCAAGTTGTAATCAATCAATCGCCCGTAAAAAAGCAAAGGAGCGCTCCCAGCTTCCTTTGGACTTTAGAGCCGAGTGCGCGGACTGACTCACAGCCGTCAAGTCACCTGCCAGCCCAATATACAGTACGGAGTACTCCGAACATAGTGGCCGTAGTCATGTTTCCATTCCAGCAGCGGCCACCGGGCAGAGAACGGTCCGCACTGTCCAAAGTACCGGTACCCCGTAACGCTGCGGCGGACCTGCAGCGCCCACATCCCGCGCAGGTTCCGATACCTATACCTATACCCTATACGGAGCACCTGGCCAGCGGAGTGGGGCGCTTCCAGGCGCCACCACGTGAGCGACGCTGTGGTGGCTGGGTCAAAGCCACCAGCCACAAGCAGGGGTGGTTGCGGGCTGTGCGCCGCTGTGCTTTTTTTGGCAATTCAGAGCGCGGAGCTACGTACCTGAGTCCTGGCAGACAGACAGACAGAGGGGGAGGAGACGCGCGACAACGGCGCATTGTGTCAGCGTGTCAGCGCCGGCCCCCCCCCCTCTGCGAAAAGGGGAAGAGCGGGGCGCGATGCCGCCGCGGCACGGGCGCTTATTGGGTCGACGCCGGCTGGCTGCCGACGAGGCCGCGGCTGACGAACGCCCGGCGAAGCCCAACCCAGAAAGAAGGCAGAAGGCGGCGCTGTCTGCTGTCTGCTGTCTGCTTTCTGCTTTCTGCTTTCTGCAAGGACGAGAGACGCGCCGTGGCAGTTGGCATAGCCCCGAGTCCCATCGTCATCGTCATCATCATCATCATCATCACCACCGTGATTCATGGCTTGTCGCGCCCTCCGCGGCCCACCTGCATTCCCGCGCGTGCGTCGACGTCGCACGGCGTGCGCGGGCTGGGGCCCCAACGTGCCCACTGCTGACGATATACTAATCAGAGACTGTCATCTAGGGGGCCCGGCAGGTCATGGGGCGCGAGAATCCAACATTTGTCCGTCCGGCATGCACATGCGACGTTGACGGGTCCTGGATGACGGCATGTCACGACGGTGTGTCGCGGCTTTGTTGACAAGTGGCTCGACTTTCGATCCATGCATGCAATTGACCCTGACACACCTAGGCATTTTTGGCATCTGTATCTGCTCCTGCTCCTGCTCCTCCTACATGTACATTATTTCACGAGACGCGGTAGATTCGCCCTATTGCAATTTGCCATCCTGCGCCGCTCAGTCATTCTCGCCCAGGTCATGATTGTGTCGTCAATATCCGAGGCAGAGCCTCACATCCCCCGTGCCATCTCCTAGTCCGTTCCGCATCCATCCATCCCACTATCCTTTATCTGCTTCCCATACCTCTGGACCTCCTTACATCGCCTGCGCTGCTCCTTGGTGTCAATGGGTCCGCACCGCCCGGTATTGGAACGGGACCAAATGTAACTCCGCCATCTTCGCCATCTGCTGCCATCGGCGAGAAACCATTCGCTCCATTCCTAATCATGATGCTTCGTCGTGCTTCGCCGCGATCCCAGTCCTGGCCCGCAACGTCTGCATCCAGCCCGTAGCTGCTAGTCGGACGACGCGGTGGCCCTGCTGCTGCTCCTGTGAACGAATCAACACGAGAAAAGTTCCACTGACCAAGCTCATTGCTCTTGGTGAATATCTCAAGCGTCTGTGTTGGGGGCAAACCACCGGCTGCCTGCGCAAACGGGTTGTTGGAACTGAGACGCTTCTGACTGGCAGCACTTGAAAAGTTCTGGCGGACAGGAGACGCCATGTTGCTGAAATCCTTGCGGGTAGGTGATGATACGTTGCCAAATCTTGGACGAGCGGGGGACGACAGGCTGCCAAACCCTTGACGGGTAGGGGACGTCAACGGGCTTGACGAGTCTGGGGGCGAAACTCGAACCGACGGTATCGTGCGTTTGGGTGGGTTGGATGAAGTCCGAACCCGACCCCCAGCAAAATTTGCCATTGGAGGGGGCAGATTTTGCAATTGCTGGGGGAACTGTTCGTCAAGTACATACACTCTGCGCAGTCTGGGGAGATTCCCTGCCAACACCGAGTTTGAAAGGTAAGAGTAGTATCCCTGGGTTGCAAACGGGCCTGCTGACGATGCGCCCGATATTTCGTATCGGAGTGTCCTCAGCCCTTTGTGCGCCAGCAGCTGAATGGGCTCGTTGGAGGGAAACTGCTGAGACACCTTGGATTGAATGGCCAACGTCTTGAGCGACGGACCCATGTCCAGAACTTCTTGCAGCCTCCAAGGTTGGATGCCTGTGTCTTTAAGGGTCAGGACCTTGAGGGCTTGCTGTGTCTCATTAGTGGAGAGGTAGTCCATAAGCCCAGCTGAAGTTAGACTGGGCGTATCCTTGAGAATCAATTCCTCTAAGGCAGGCAGAATAGGCAGGTCTTCGTCGGCTGCCAGAACCTCGTCTGAAAGGCTATATGTTTCCGAGACCTTGAGGGCGCGAAGCTTAGACAAGCAAGACAAGGCCGCCCTGAGCAGCTGCGGTTCGATTTTCAAGCCAGTCAGCTCCAGCACTTCGAGCTCCTGCCAGATTTGGCCCGACACCAGCGCGGCAAAGCTGTGCTCCGCGCCGTTGGCATACGTCGTCTTCCTGATTCCGGGGCATCTTGCTTGTACTTCCAGTCGCAACGTCGTATACGCAGGGTCATCGCAAAACATGCCCTCCGGGAGATCAACATATTTGAGCCTGGGTAGCACGGCAATCGTCTGTGCTAACTCTACATGGCACGACTCTCGAATCATGTATGGAGTTTTGAGAAATTCCACCACCCTGCCGATTCCCGTGGGGTCATCGCGAACGGTTCGGCGTAGCAATTTCAATCGTGCAAGCGCTGGGTCTTCGGGGATTCCGTTCTTGTTGAATCGGGACTTCTTCTTTCGCTGCTCCGCCAAGAAAGCTTCCATCCTACAATAGTGAACGGGATCGATCCGAACACTGTGATATCTGCAATCCACATGCACGTTAGCTTTGATAGCCCTCGGGAGCGAATTGCTCGGGAGTAAACGTACAGGATGCCGAGGGCGACTCTTCGCCATGGACGATTTACCTGCGTGCAATGCGAAAGGTCCCGCACGTCACAGAGCATACAACCCTCGTCCTTCGCACTTTCTTCACAAGTTTCATAAGTCTCATCCAGTGCCTGCGGGCAGACAGCTGTGAAAATCCGCACCATGACCTCTCGCGGCAGTCTGGCCAAAATGCGCGCAGAGAGCTGTGACGGCGGGGAGCACAAAGAATTCAGTGCAGCGACGGAGTGAAACTCAGCTGGCACCGGCGACGTCGGGCCGTCCCGCTTCTTATCTTTCTTCCTGAACGGCAACCTCATGACGAAGCTACTTGAAGGGAAAAAAAAAATAAAAAATGCCGTGGTGTTTAGCCTGGTAAGCACACCATATGGAAATGGCTGATGTCCAAGGAAGTTGGCGCCGCGCGGTGGAGCAAGTGAGGTCAGCTTTCGGCGCTTGAGGGGAGCGGACGATATCGTGCGTAGTGTTGAAAGCGAGTTCAACGCCGAAGGCTACATTCGTCTCCGGAGGCAAGGCTGTTTTGTCCAACGCAAATACATGCCAGATGGTCTGTTTCGATTTCTCTTATCCAGTCGTCGTGCTGCTGTCTCGGCTGCAAAACAAACAAACGACTGGAAGGGACGAGGTGACAGCCAGGCTGGTGGTAGTTATTCTTCTGCTTTGGGCTGCGAGCCTGCGGCGGCGGCTGAGGGGCGCTCCTGCCTCGCCCGGGGCGCCCCGTCCCTCGACTCGCAACAGGCAGGAAGCACAGGGCTGCGCCGCGCCTTCCGTTTGGCTGTCAAAGATGGCAAAATGCGCCGTGTCACATTGACGGAAGTGTAAAAATAACAAAGGAAAGGAGGAGATTGAGAGAGACGGAGAACAGCCGCCACCAAGACGCGACGATGTGGCCGTTGGGCGCAAAGTGTGTGCATGTGCCCTGCCCATGCATGTGCATGTGCATGTGCGTGGGCATGGACGTGAATGGGGGAGCATTCGCCTGGCCAGCGACTCGAGGCAGCGCCACCCCAGCCCGCCCAGCCAGCGAGCGCTTCCTTCCCTAGGCAGGCGACAGCGAAAGTGTCAGCCGTGGACACTGATGATGAATACATCACAACTCCGTTGCAATACGGCTGTCGGCGGGGATCACAGCCCAGTTTCTTTTTGTTTTGTTTCGTTTTTTAGCCCCACAGGCAAGCTCCCGCTTTTTATTAATATCCCTTGGTGGGGTGGGATGGGGGGGAAGCCAGTTGAGCAAGGGCATGAAATGTCCAATCAACAGGCCGCCACCATGCCCCTCGTGCTCAAGCTCAACACAAGCTCAACATGCCTCGAGCTGACAAGCTCAACGCGCGCCTTCCTGCCAATATCCTTTATATTACCACCTTCTGTAGATTGTTGTGCACGCCCCGAACCGGGAGCGCGCTCTTATGCACCGGTTGTACAGAGGTCGACAGAACAAGAGAGACCCCAGTTCGCAATGCGTGCGCATGGTTTGAAAGCCCATCGCTCGGCTGAGGTCCCCAGCTCAGCACTGAGACTCTGTCCCAGCTTGACCCTTCCTGCCATGCTAAACCTCGAACCCAAATGTGAAACCGTGCAAACATTCATCAGCCGACCTCCTGTTGTCATGACTGTCAAAGACGTATTAAAATCGCCCCTCGCTGGGGCTGTGCATCGTGAAACCCTCTCAACAACTTCCACCCCCAGTCCAATTCCCAATCCCCCTTGTATTAATAAAAAAATAAATGAAGTTCAACTTTTGTACAAGCAAAGCCGAAAATTTTTCATCGCTGCCATCGCAAGAGCTTAGGGTAGGTTGCTAGCGAGTTCAGCTTTCTTTCTTCTGGAGACAGTCGAGTCGAAGCTGGGGGGTCTGAGCCCCGTCTTCCCTCTCCAAGCAGCAAGTCTCCGCCAGTACTGGCAAGTTTGGAGCCCACGGTTCGGACGCATGTCTAAGCCTTGCGAGAGCGAGTGGTGGCGCCATTCGTCTTGGCTCCAGTAGTGCTGGCACCGTTGGCGTGGCTGTTGCTCTTGCTGTTGGCAGCGACAGCAGCCTGCACGTGCAAAGGGTCGGGAAGAGGAGCCTGGGACATGCGTCGCAGAGACTTGCGGGTGGTGCTCTTACCGCCCTTCTTGTAGGTGGCAAAGTAGAAGGAGATGAAGAGAACCAGATACGAGCTGAGGATAGCGATACCAGAGAAGGCAGCGAATTCCTCGCCAGCGCATTTGCCGGCGTTGGGTAGCCAGGGGAAGTAGGTCGACGTGAAGTAGGTGTATGAGGCGAAGTATACGAAGCCTATGAGTGCCAGAAAATTAGCAAGCAGCCCTCCTCCGTCTCCAGCGGTTCATTTGCACGCGTCACTCACCAAGATCAATGATGAACTGGATGATCTGGAGACGAGTGACCCACTCCTTCCACCAAATACGGATGCCACGAGCGCTCTGGAAATAATACCAGTACATGACGACGTGAACAGTCAGGTTAAGAGTAATCGGAACCCAAGAAACCGACGTAGAACCAATGAGCTGGGTATAGCATAGAAGAGCAGTCGCACCGTGGTGGTAGCAGTGAAGGAAAGCTGCAGACACGGAGAGATTAGCGAATCGCGTCAGCAGTTGTGATTCCCGGCGAGGATAAACATACTCAATGGCTTCTTTTTCAAGAAGAGGAAGACAGTATCCAATAGCTCAAGATACTTGGTCAGGTAGTTGAGCTGGGCACTTAGTTAGTCGAATACTGAAGCACAGGTGTGCCGCGTCATTCAGTCGTACATACGTAGTACAGTACAACCATGGGCTGAGTCCAACCACCATCATAGTGGCAGATGGCGTGGAAGACACCATTGTGATAAAGCTCGGGAACCAGCTGCTCAATGAAGAGGACTAGGAGAATACCGCTGATGGCAGTGAGGTAGAAGTTGTGAATGAGGAAGAGCGACTTGAGTTTGAAGGGCTCACGACTGCGCATCAACTCGCGACCACCAAAAATAATCATGTAGTAGATCACGATGAAGATGGACGTCGACTTTAGCGTCGACATGGGAGTCTCAAAAGGCACAAACTTGAATTCCTCAGCCGGATACCCAACAACGGCCTCCCAGGCCTTGCTGAAGATGGGCCATAGATGGACGCCGAAAGGACGGTCGATCGTAGGCAGCGGGAGCTGCTCAAGCAAGCCGGACATGTTGCGAGATGGAAGTCGGGACTTGGCGAGCCGCGGCAGGCAATTCGGTCTTTGCGTTGTGCAAAAGGGGACAGGTCCGGTCGCTGGGTGCTCGTTTTGAATGCACTCTCCCTTGGTGGCTTCCGGAGGATTTGAGTTGTGGCGGCGTTGACCAACACTCAAACGACGCGACAAGGACCGTTTAGTTCCAACGCGCGGGCACGGGTCGGCACAACAAGAACAGAACCAAGGAATGACTCGAAAACGCTGAATTGGCAATGCTTCTTTGCGAGCAAAGAAGCTATCAGCCGAACAATTAATAAAATACACACGATGATGGACGAGCTGGATAAGAAGGAATGGGAATGGGAAGGGGAGGAAGGGAAGGAGGAGAAACGGGTGAGGATGACGAGGAGACACTACGGCGGAATCAAAGACCACCCGACGGAAGGCCCACGAAAGGGGAAATTTCCAATTGCACTTGACACATCTGGCAAGCCGCATGTGATTCGTCGGGGATTGCCATGCCCGCCCAATCATCGCCCCACACCTGCTTGACTGTTGAGCCTTGAGAGATGCATCACGTGACGGGGACAAGCTCCTAGGCAAAAAAACTCGGCATCTCGGGACTGATCAGAGACGTTAAAGCGGTCCCATTTTTCTGCACTCCTGGGCTGATCGGTACCCTGATTGCACTAGAATCAGGCCTTGATTGCCCTGTGATTTGATAAGCATAATGCAGCCCTTTGTATGGCTGGGAGTTGCTGGTACTTTTTACTCTCGTACTGGTTCCTTGTGGACGGTGTATCTTTGAATGCAAAATGTCTTATTAGTTGGGAATCGGGATCCTCCTCGGCTCGAACCCGGCACCTTCGAAGGAGGGAATCAATCAACTGGGTTTGATTACATAATAGACTCTTGCCCCCACACCGGGAGAGAGCACCGACCAACGGCTTAGTCATTCCCATCAGCCCATGTGCTTCACCTCTAGCCAAAGGCAAAGGCCGAAAAAACCACAAACTGCCCTTCGAGTTCCACATCATTGACATCGATATCTACGTCGTCTTCTTGCCGCGACCCCCCTCACCACAGCTCCCACGATGGCCTCCGTCTCCCTGCTCCGCGTAGCCGCTCGCGTCTCAACCACTCTCGCCCGCAACGCCGCTCGGCCCGCCGCTCAGCCCCTGATGGTCCGCGCCTTCAGCACGTCAATGCCCCGACGAAGCGAGCACGCCGAGGAGACCTTTGAGGAGTTCACTGCCAGGTGAGCAATTTCCTTGTCTTCGCATACTGTGGCTGAAGCTCCCGAATTGCGTACGACGCTGGCTCGCGTGTGTTGCCCGTGTTTTTTTGCAAAGAGCATGCTCGGAATTGCGCACGTCCCGGATACTTGCAACGACTCCAAGACGCCCAGCTGGGCCGGATGAGCGCAATATTCGTGCCGCGCTGCACATGCCAACGCCCGTATCGAAAGGCATGGCCGGAAGCCGCAGGACGGACTTCCAAAAGTTCCAATTGGCTAACTCGTGATCAATGCCAGATTCGAGAGGGAGTTTGACGGCGTGCAGGATGTCTTTGAACTCCAGGTACGTTTTGCACATGAACATTTTGACGCCGCCGCCGCCATTCTGCCACCAACAAGCGTCCAGTCTATCGCGGTCATACACGATCCATACTAATCCCCATTGGCCAGCGCAACCTGAACAACGCCTTCGCCTACGACCTCGTCCCCTCCACTTCTGTAATCGCTGCCGCCCTCAGGGCCGCCCGGAGGGTTAACGACTTTGCTACTGCTGTCCGCATCTTTGAGGGTACGTTCTTACGCCGCAGTCAATTGGCATGCCGGAGCATCACTCACTCGGCAGCCGGCACTGCAACCAACTGTCCCGGTCCTTTCCCAACGGATTGCCCATTGCTACACTCACGCACAAACTCTTTATTCCCCCAAGCTAACCCGCCATCTCAATGCAGGCGTCAAGGCCAAGGTCGAAAACAAGGGCCAGTACGACCAATACCTCAACGAGCTCAAGGTCCTCCGGGACGAGCTCGGCGTCCCTCTCAAGGAGGACCTGTATCCTGAGGAGAAATAAAGCCAATATCCAAACAATATCCAGGACTCTAAGAGTAGGAAAGGGGAGTGGTGTTTCTTTGCAAAGGAGTAATTTGTTTGCTGCCGCTGGGGCGGAAACAAGTCATTTTGTACATGTTATTCCAGGCGGATGGGCAGTGGAGGGCAAAGATAGACCGGAGGGGTCGGTTCCGTTGACAAAGGGAACAAGCCGCAAACCAGTGTGTTATATGACAATTCATATCGGAAGGTATCATCGATGCCGCGACCGCTGCAATCGGAGTGTTGCATTTGTCGGGCCTGTTGTCATTACGGCTGCAGCCCATTGTACCCGCTGACACCACGATGGAGCTCGTACCGTTCAACATGGACATCAAGTTCCATGTGAGATTTCGAACGTCCAACTAATCAGAAGCGGACGCTACAAAGCCAAATCATTCAGGTTACAGGTAGGCCACATCGACAGGCAAAAGCTAGAGGTCCAACCCCAACGCCAGCCAGCCGATCCGGCATGCAGACAAGGAAGAGAACAGAAAAGGCAGCCCGATTCGTCCCCTGCCGTCCGGACCATCCTACAGAGAGAAGCACTACATGCCGCTCTCAACCTCTGAGATGCTGCCACCTCCCATTCGGCGGCTGCCCCAGAAACTGCATCCCCGCAAGCACACCCCCCTCGGTGCTCGTCGGAGCCGGACTCGTCCCCCTGCTAGTCGAACCGCCTGCGCTGCCGTATGTCGCCCTCCCCGTCCTCGGACTCATCATGCCCATCCTTGGGCTCCGCGGCACGCTCACGTGTCTAGTCTCCCTCCGTCCGTTCCTCAGTGTCCGCAGTTCCTCCCTGGCCAAGTCCAGCTCCAGCTCTCGCTCGCGAAGCTGCGCCCTCAGATCCCGAATCTGATGGAGGTACGTCTTGATTGTGGCATCTGCCTGGATCTGGTGAACCTTGCCGAGTGTCTCGGCCGTCTTCTTGGACAGATCGGCCACTTGTTCAACGAGGTCGGCATTTTCGCCGCGCAGAACGCTGGATGCAGTGGTAGCTTCTTGGTAAAGTCTGCGAGCGTAGTCGGCGTCCTTGTGGGCGTTTTCAAGGCGCTTCTCCAGCATGGCGATTCTATCGAGGGATTCTTGAAGATAGGACTGAGTCTTGGATAGAGGCGACGGCTCGTCTGGGTTGGATGGGTCGGCGGTCAGGCGGACGACGATTGCCTCGAGATCAGCAATCTTCTCTTGGGCCTTTTCTGCATCTCGTCGGCCCGTTTCGTTGGCCTGGACCAGGTTGGACTCGGCCTTGAGCGCATCCCGTTCAAATTTGGCGCGGTCTTCCACGGCCTGCCGTTGTGACGAGTACATCTTCGCGTTTGTCCTTTGGTACTCCTTGATGCTGACCTCGAGTCCGGAGATGAGACTTTTGTACTCGGCGTCTCTGTCTGCTACCTCTACTTGACGCTGGAGCTCATTTTTCTGAAGCAGGTTAACAAGTGGGCTTCTCGTGTGCAGTGGGATCCCATACCTGCTCAGCCAAGGCTTGTAGGACACATATTGGCACGCTGATATGAGCGTGGGAAGCCTTGAGTGGCGTGCTTTCGATATTTGCAGAGTCCAGCAGCGTCTTCACATCATCAGGGACTGGTGCCTCGTTCGTCTGCACCGTCGACTGCCTATGAGACAAGATGCGCATCCGCTTCACATCTTCGTCGTCAGACTCATCCTATCCATTGTTAGGAAAGCTATTCATCACTGGAAGGGAGTCAACTTACCAGTTTGCGCTTCCGAGCATTCTCAACCTCCGGCGTCCCTTCGACAGGCATCTGCGAGCGCGATTGAGAGTTAAGATAGATGTCCATGACCTCTTCGGGGACAGGCAAGGGCTCCCAGATTATTCCCTCAACCTGTCCGTTCAAGTAGTCGAGGAACAGGCCGGCAATCTGGTGAGGTTCTGGATACCCACGGTCGGGGTCGCTCACAAGATGTCTGGACCGCACTATCCCAGACATAAGCGCGTTCTTCCTCTCCAGGAGTGTTAAATCGTCAGGGATGTAGAGATCGATGTGTTCAATAGAGTGTGTGGTGACCAGCATCAACACCATCGGCGACCGCGCTTCTGGAATCTCCGGCTCTAGCTTCTTGGCAATTTCTGATCCGCCATAAGAGTGATCATATCCGATCACAACATCAAAGTCATCTCCCTCAACATTCCGTCCAGGAAGTATAAGGGTTACCCTGGCTAATGACGAAGTAAACCTGCTCTTAAACTTCCCAATATCAACACATACGCACTCGATCTCTAGTACCTCTGTTAGACGATAGAGAAGTCTTAATAGGTCCGTAGAGCTGGCTACAATTAGAACGTGGGTTTCTTTCTGAATCCCTTGCAGGAGTTCATATATAAAATTGAACTTGGAATTCGCGTCGTAGCAGTATTTGATGAGCTGTTCCGAAGGTAAATCTTCAAGAGCGCCACCCACTGCGTCTGGGGGATAGTCGCAAATACTGTGCAGCTGACTGAAAACTTGGTCAATCTTCTGAACGAGAGCTTCGTCTGGCTCGGCGCAGTCCTCGCTATTGAATATGGCGCCAAACTGAGTAACATCGCTCTTTGAATCAAGCAAAATTTTATCATACAGCGGCCTCAGGCGAGCCTGGAAAGGCAGTGTAATGATGTGCTTCAGGGTAATGGGCTCCGGAGATTCATCACTAGATTCTTCGTTTGACTCGTGTTCTTGTTGGGGTTGTCCCATTGAAACAGACACGCCAGAACTTCCCACGGTGTTAGAGGGAAGGTTGTCATGAGAAAGTAGCGATGGCATTAGAGGTAGGGGAGCTGCGAGGTCGGGCTGTTTAGAGATGTCCGCCAGTGAGATGGTGGACAATTCGGGTTGAGACTTATGTGACACATCCGGCATCATGGTGCCAAAGGCAGATAAATCTGTATTCGCAAGAATTTTGTCAACGATACTCTTCATTGAGGTCACGGCAGAGACCTGGGAAACCAAGGGGGTAATATCAAATTCTAGTTGCTCACTTTGAGGCCCTGGAGATGCATGCTCAGCAGGCGAAGGTTGTTGGTGACGATCCTGAATGCTCAAGTTGGTAGCTGGCATCTCGAAAGACGCAGCGCGCTCGGCAGCGTGTTCGGAAGGGGGTCCTTCTCGTGGATGTGGTGAACCGTCACCTACGACCGTATTGAAGTTGAGGATTTGGCTCAGCTCATCAACAGCCGATGGCCGTGGCGTCGGGTTTGCGGGCTCATTCGCATTTTGGTTTTCCATTGCGAGGGCGAAAAGAGACTCGTACTCAGGCTTCAGCTCAACTGGGGACACCTTTAGGGATGACGAGGGTGATGAGTTGGCCGCGTCGTGGCTGACAGAAAAGGCTCTAACATGCGATACAAACGGGTTGATTTGCCAAACCTGGGCGTCTTGGGACTCGCCGTGAGATTCGCCCCAAAGTTCTGCGGGAAAATCAGCATTCAGCACTTCAGTGCTTTTCGAGTTTTTCTTTGTGTCTTCAGAAGGGGATTCTTGGCTAGACACCGAATTCGCGTAAAGTTTGAATTGGGCTACCGCTACTTGAGAAAGAAACACAGGACTGCTAGCGGAGGCAGCAGCAAGGTCTTGGTTTCCCTGGGGAGACTGGACAGAAGGCGGCTCTGTTGCAGGTATCGTTAGGGCGAAGTCCTGGCTTGCAATGAGAGACCGCACTTCCCCTCGGCCAGGTTGATGGGATGGGATGTCAGCGTTCGCGTTGGATCGATCCGAGCAGCTCTTTTCTTCTTCTTTGAATATGGAACCAGCCCAGCGGCGAGGTGGGCTAGATAGTTCCCCGGCAGGGTAAGCCAGCTGGGAACAAGTCTCTGGCTGGATTTGAGATTGAGTCTGGTGCTGAGATATTCCGCCCTGTGAGCCCTGTGAGGACGGCTCAAAGTCTATGGCCGGCTGTTCCTGCGTCCAGGTCTGTCCAGAAGGTTCCTGCGAATCAGGGATAGTTTGTCTAGTAAGCTGGGAGGCCAGGAGACTCCGCTCGTCCCGTTCTTCCAATTCAGCGACTGACTGCGAGGACTGGCCGCTGCTCTGGGTATTATGTTGGCTGGCGTATTCTGACGGGTCAAAGTCCGACTTGGCCTGCAGCTCAACAACGAGCTGCTGGGAGAGTCGAGCGTCAAAGGTCGAATGGGCAAGAGGGTCGAGGCCGTCAAGTTCGTCAAGGCTGGCTGGAGAGGATATAGAGACAATAGATGGCACAGGCTCCTCTGACGGAGTGGCACCACGCGAGACTCTAGCAACCTTGGTGGGGCGATGGGCGTCGACGTCGTCGGTGTCGTCGGTGTCGTCGGTAGGAGACCGTCGCCGACGAGATGCACCAGACGGGGCGGCTGCCTGGGGTCTCTGCCGCTTTCGCCTGTTGGACGGCCGCGGCGACTGGCTGTCTGGGCTATCTTGAGTGCGATTCTCAGTCGCCTCAGTCGCGCGTGCCTCCTTTTTCTGCTCCCACTCGTCTCGGGCTGCGTCTGTCACTTCTCGGCTCTAGGGCCACAGACAGGCGATCAGCGTTGTACAAGGCGGCTACCCAGGCAGGATAGGATGACGAGAAGCTCAGAACATACCCAGGTGGGAGAATATGTCTCGCCAGTCGTTCTATTATGGTCCCAGTCGACCAAATATTCGACCCGACCCCGTACTACCCGCTCGTCGAGGATTGTCTTGATGGTGTACCAGTCGTTGTCGCTGTCGTGCGGGACGTCAACGGTGCGCCGTAACTTTGCTTCGCGAAGTTGAGGGCGTCGTGGTCCGGGCATTGACCTGGTGGAAAGGAGCTCCGCGGGTAGCGTACGAGGTGCCCGAGGGTAAATATGCGACCTGCACAGCGGAGGAAGTCGCACAGAGACTCGCAGACAGACCAGGCGGCCGGCGGTTCGGTCTGGCGCAAAGCGTCGACGCAGGGCGGATGTGAGCTGGTCTGCGCAGCCCGAATACAACAAGGCTGGGGATGAGGAGCATCGGTTCGGCCAGGACTCCAGCGGGCGGACGGTCAGTCAGGGTTAGGGTTTCTCGTGCCTGGTTGATCACGTGGGCGACTTGCTGCTCGTCTTGCTCAAGTATCGTTGAAGGTTGGGTCCGCAGTAGGGCAAAGAAAGTATTTGGTGAAGAAGGTTGAAAAAGAGAAATTGGGCCTTTTTAAATCTTAGGTTGATGTGCTTTCAAGCGTTGCTCACAATGCAGAGTGTGACAAGTGTTTCCTGGTGCTGAACACTGAGCAGCAGATCAGAATTCGAATACAGGCATCCTTTTTGTCCCTTTGGCTTGAACTCACCCTGCACCCGCCGCCTTTCATTGAACATTCCACTTCCTACAAGAACAATCTCATTATTTCGACTGGTCAACTCGGTACAACTGATTGAGTTCTCGCTCGAGGTAATCATTGAAATCAAGCACACTTCCTCGTACAGCACCGGTCTGACAACACTCCCAGCAGCAGCCGCCAAAAATCTCGTCGACGCAGATCGAGTTCCACCCATGTTGACGAAATCACCAACCAAGTCAGACCCGGACTTGCGCATCGAACCTACCCTTTGCCTTCGACGACTTGACTTGGAACACACGCCATAGCTCGTACGCGCATTATCGATCAGATGCTACGTGCAGTGGCCACGGCGCCTGTCCGCTCCTACGCAGCTCAACTAACCACGTTTCCAACTAAGGCTGCGTACAGCACTCTCACTCACAATGTCGGCCACATTCTCAATACAGCCCATCGGCCGCTTCACCGGCCAGAGCCAGCCCGTAAAAAGACCAAAGGTGTTTTTGATCATAGCCAGCTATTTGTGTTCGTCCGCCTGGCCCGGCTGACTCGCTCAGGAATTTGCCTGCTTTTCGTACGATGAGAATCATGAGTTTCGCCTCGACGACTCCTCCATCAAGTATTATTACACCCCGCAGCTGGGAGCAGACCTATCCCGGGGCTTCAACACATTCCAAAAACTAGATGACTCCAGAGACGAGCATCTAGATGGCCTGCTGAAGACCATCCTGGCGCATGAAAGGGAGACGGGGAAGAAGATTGATGCCAACCTAGTTACCTGGCGGGGGATGATGACCAAGGTGTGCCTCTTTCCACCATCCGTTCTGTCCATGCTCATATGAGATACTGACGAAGCAGATCATGGCGGCGCCATTTGAGCAACGGGATGGGTGTGTGTATTCCTGAGTCACGTCTGGAAGCCAACTAACGGGCGTAGCTTTGAGATGAATGCCACTCTGTACCAAGAATGCATGTACGTATCCCGCACTCGACAACTGGGCACCCCAGCTCACCAATCTCCAGCTTCATAGAAGAAAACAACGAGTATAAACTCCAATCCCGGGCCAAGGAGAGCCATCGCGGGCCCCGACGCGGCCCCCCGTTAGAAGTCATGCAATATTGGGGTATTTCCGCTCTGCCTCGCTCCCCCTCCGTCCCTCCCTCGGACCGTCGCCCTCCCAAGGCTCGTAAGGACACAAGGACTCACCCTTCCCTTCCTCAGGCTATAAGTTCGAGACCCTTTCCACGCTGCCCAAAATATGGGCGGAAACATCGAGAGAGTGGATCGAAAACCGCGAGAACCAGACCGTCAACAACAAGGAGCAATACTGCTCCGTCGTACGCACCGGCATCGGCAAGACCATCCTTTGTCTAGGCGGCGAAGTAGACGCAAGCACGTTTCTCCTTCTCCTTCTCTCCATCGCTTCCCCCTGTGACTGCATATTCCCAAAAAGACGCCGCCCTAACAAGAAAACCAGTATGGGACTCCAAACCCCTGCCCGGCCAGCCCATCAACTGGGTCGAACTCAAAACCACGGCTGAGATACGTTCCGCACACGACATGGACAACTTCCACCGCAAGCTCATGAAGTTTTGGATCCAATCGTTCCTGCTAGGCGTGCCCAAAATAATCGTGGGTTTCCGCACAAGGGATGGCATCCTTGTGGATGTCAAGGAGATTGAAACACACAATATTCCGCAGACGGTGAATTCGAGGCCCGGCGCGCAGTGGAATGCGGACATGTGTGTGAATTTCGCGGGCGAGTTTCTCGAATGTAAGCACTTGCTTTAACCCCCTTTCCCCCCGGTTTCCCTTACTTTTCAAGACATTTCCCGCCACCTTTTAACTTGCTCCTACTATTTAATTTAACTCATCTTGTTTCGACCTTGTTCTTCCGAACCTTGGTCCGTTATTGCTCTTACAAGGTAGACCATTCACCACGGCCGCGACAATTCGCTGACCACGCACGCAACAACAATAGTTCTCCAAACCACCATCAATGATGAAGGTGTCTGGCGCATACGCCGCCGGCCCGCCTCGCCCACCATCGAAGTCTTCAAGGTTGAGGAAACAGGCCACGGCAGCATTCTCTCCGAGGAATTCAAGAACTGGCGAATTAAGCTATCCCTGGGCCCAAGCCCAGAGCCCTGAACCTTTGCGCGCTTCAAGCAAGATCAGTATTGCTCCGAGAGATACGTCCCGGTCATCCTGCCACGGCAAACCGCCGTCTGCAAATTACGAAACCGATATCCGAATGCCCTGGACTGGTGCACACTCGCCCTGGACTACCTTGACATTCAAAACTTGATTGAAAAAAGAAAGAAAAAAAGGCAAATGCACCATGGAAATTATCATGACGTCAAGAAAAGTTGTGTGCAATCGATTTTTTTCACACATCCTGCCTAGATCTACCTACAAATCAAAAGCTCAAATTCCTGAAACCCTAACGCCATGGTCCGGTGGAATCCAACGAAACAAGAAGCAATATATCCATACTACCAGAGAATGGCAGCCACAGAACCTTCCATGTGTATATGGAACTTTTATCCAGACATGTATGCATTCCGGATGCCTGTCCACATTCGAAACACGTGATGCAAACAATCTTATGCTTTCCGAGCTGTGCTATGCAAATTCAATGCAGTCGCGCTACTCAAATATCGTACACTCGAGCGTACTCATGCCAAAAAGAGGAAAAGACGAAAAAAAAAGGTGGTGGTGGGGGGAGAAGGCCAACAAAACCACAAGAAAAATAGCAACATCTTCATTACCTGCGTGAGCAGGCGTATCTCATCCTCAGTAATCGTGAAACAGTACGCCAGGTTACATCTCAACCAGCACGATGAGTTTATACAGCTGGCCAGCGGATGCGGAGGTTGTCGGCCCATCGTTGATATAGAATATCAGACAACTGCTTGCAGTGTTCCATACCGCTTCGTGCATCCCGGCCGGGGTACTTTTCTTCCAAAAGGCCTGACTTCTCCCTATCAAGTTCCTTATCTGCCAAGCTGGTTCGAGGAGATGCAGTCTGGCGTCGGCGGTGGCTCTTGAGATGGGGATTGTTGGAGCTGAGGACTAGCTTGGTGGGACTGGCCAGGGAAGGGGCAGAGCTCTTGACAATGACCGTTCCTAGAGGAGTCCCGTCGTCTGGATCTTTTTGCACCGGCTGTCGAAGAAAGGAGGCGTTGAGCTTGTTGTCATGTGATATGGACCCAACGAGGTTGCTCATGAGATGATATGCCCCTTCTGGGTCTACAGCATTGAGGGCGGCGAACGCGTCCGACAGCTTGGCCAGAGCTTCCCTCTTCTGCATAGCCGACGTCTGGGCATGCAATTCAGCCAGAGTGGGTTCTACGGCCTTGTTGTATAGACGCCTGCCCAGGATGGCTTCCTTGCTATAGGGCTCGACGGGTGACGCAATAGGACAGGGAAGGTTTTCGTCGCAGAAAACATCATCGGGCGAGGATGGTCCTCCGATTTGGCCATTGGTCGAGCTGTCTGAAGGAACGCGTCGGAACAGACGCATAGTCGATCCAGAATTTCCAAATGACATGTCGGTCTGTAAGGGCTTCTTGGGTGCGACCGTGGGACGCGGTGACCCGCTAGATCGGACAGAGTTGGAATGAGCCAGTGATGGGGCGCGGCGAACGGTACACTTTCGCATTGTGCCTGTTGCCGGTGATGACGGACCCAGTGGTCCCTCGGCTGTGTCGAGTTTGCGCAGACCTTCTTCAGTGGCCAGCATTGAAGATGGCTTGCGATGTCTGATGGTTGGCCGCTTGGGTGGCACCATCGCAACCGACTTGACCGTATCAAATACCCACTCTTGGTCTTCGTCCTTTGGGGATATTGTTTGCAGGGTCTCCTGGTAGTAGATGGGATGTCTCTGACGATTCTGGTTGGCCTCCCACATTTGGCGACGCGCAATGAGTTCTTGCAGAGCTTCAACCTTACCAGCACAACGAATGAAACGGTGCTTCAATAGATCCCGTGCTGAGGGTCGGCGCTCATAGTCCTTGGTGAGACATTGAGCTACAAAGTCCTTAAAGTCTCTGCTAAAGTCGCCCTCAAGTCGTGGAGGTGCGTTCTTTGGAATGTGGAAAAGAACCTTCATGGGGTGAATATGGCACAATGGGGGCTCGCCGTTGGCCATCTCCATGGCGGTAATACCTAGAGACCAAATATCTGCCTTGAAGCTGTATCCGTCTTGTTGAATAACTTCTGGGGCCATCCAAAACGGGGTACCGACAAAAGTATTTCGCTGAGACTTGATGTTGGTCAATTGAGCGGCGACTCCAAAGTCTGCTAGCTTGACCTTGCCCGCTTCAGAGAGTAGGACGTTGGCAGCCTTGATATCCCGATGGATCTTGCCCTCGGTATGAAGATACTGAATGCCCAACAACAGCTCGCGGCAAATAATGGCTATGTGTGTCTCGCTAAAGTTGGCGGGTTTCAACTATTGGATATTTGGTCAGTTGATGCAAAGGTACGGCACACGGACAAGTACAGTCGCAACGCACCAAGTCTAGACAGGAGCCGCCCCCAAGGTACTCCATGACAATCCAGAGCTTATGTCCCCGAAGGAACGAGCCTTTATACTGGGTCACAAACGGACTGGAGCACGTGCTGAGGACGGCTATCTCGGCCTGTATGTCTTGGATATCATCGTCGTTGGACTCGAGATCGATCTGTATATATGCGTAAGGGGTAAATTGTTAGCAGTGGGCCTCGACATCACTGTTGGCGTCCCGTTTCCTAAAACTAGGTCGGGCTGGGTACGCACGTGTTTGATGGCCACGGTTTCGCCTGTTGCCTTCTCGATGCCTTTATAGACGACACCAAAACTTCCACCTGTTGAGAGGTGCGCATTAGCTTCGATTTTCCAAATCGCATTGACTGTCGGGCACAATGACTAGGTAGCTGTTGTTAAAGATTGAACTTACGGCCAAGCTCCTCCAAGACCTGATAGTGCTCTGCAACACCCTCATCGGCCATGTTGTCTTGACGTCATGCAGCGTGCCGTTTCTTGAATTGGGCTGGAGCACGAGACGGCCAATGCTGTGCCTGTGGACGGACCGTGGCAATCCGAGATGGAAACGCCTCGGAACAAAAGTCTCACGGGCCAGAAACGAGGGTTTGTACGACTGCGCCGAAGGCGTAAATCTAAAGATATCGATGTAGAGACGGGGAGAAGAGAACAAGAGGATGTGAGCTGGATCGTGCGGCTAGATAATACCTATAATAATAGGCCGGATCGCCTACCCAGCGGAGGGTACGCCGTAACTTGGTGGTAATCAATGCCGGCTCGCTTTAATGAGGTGTGTCGTTCGTTGTCTGGGACAGCAGCAGGGCTGGCTGGGTGTAGAGCTTGGACCGCTCCTTTGTTTACAAATCTCCTTTTTTGGACAGCTGCGACTGGGGCGGCTTGCTGGGGACCTTGGCTGCTGGGGAGGGGGGAAGAGGAAGCGACAGCATT
Organism: Metarhizium album ARSEF 1941; assembly: GCF_000804445.1. Classification (NCBI taxonomy): domain Eukaryota; kingdom Fungi; phylum Ascomycota; class Sordariomycetes; order Hypocreales; family Clavicipitaceae; genus Metarhizium; species Metarhizium album. The sequence continues at coordinate 1,869,174 of NW_024467575.1, forward strand.
AAAAGTATTGTCGAGAAGGAGAAAAGTCGAAGGTCCTCTTCGCCTTTTGTCGCATCGTGACTCGGCCTGCGATGGTGTTGACAATTGCTACGGCCAAAAGCGAAAACGTGCCACGCGAGCAACATTGCTGCATCTGGATTGTGCGTTGGAACGAAGCCGGCTTTAGGGCGGACCGTCATAGGCCGGCCGTCACACCGGCGGCCCAGCAGGGCAGCAGTAGTCAAGTTAGCATTGCATTGTTACTAGACGACTGATGCTGCCTACTCCGTATTCTCATTAGGAGCATTGCGAGCCGCTAATTCGTCGCAGCATCGTTGTGCCCACGCGCTGACAGCTGTCATTGGTCAACGCCCGATTCAGCGGGCACAGCGCGCAGGGTGCTGTGGCTCAGGGGCGCTCTAGGGGCGGCCAAGAGGCGGCTTGGGGGGGCGTTTTTTAGGCTCTGTCCAGGGCGTGCATCCCAGTTGCCCTGGTAACGGCCGCCCCTCTGTTTTTTTTCCAACAGGCCGCATCGTGCACCGTCGGGCGACGCTGTTGCTGTCACCGTTGCTATGCTGCAGGAAATGGACGCTTGTCAAGCAACTTGGACCGACCGTTCAAGTCAAGTGACCAGCAGTTGAGACCGTGAGACCCCTACGCGACTGGGCACACCCGTTGTTCCGTGACAAGAAGCATCTCTCCATTGTCCAACGTCGTTTGCCAAGTCAGACCGGCCGCTAGTCCTCCAGCTAAGCATCTTCATACCTGCAACCTCCTGATTCTCTTCGCCTCTTTTTTAGTTCCGGTTGAACTTGCAGCATCGAATGACGACCACAGCGACTATGCAGGGTGAAGAATCAACCTGTGTTCCTCACTCCGATTAACCCATCTTTTGTTGGTGCAAGCCGTTGTTTGTCCACCATTTACGGACCAACGCGGTGCGAAACCTGCATGCGACGCGGTGGTTTTGGAGCCGTCGAAATTTCATTTGCGAATTGTCTCGCATAGACCACTCATTGCCCATCAACATTGCCGTGGACGTCTGGACTGCACGAGCCCGTCCCGTCTTGAACTTGCTGCTAAAATGGTTCCTGCACCACAAGCGCTCCCAGCCAAGTTTCCATGCTGGTGCAGAGCTGTTTATTCTTGGGGAGGCGAGGTCTGTGTTGCATCCTTGCCCTGTTCCATATCTACCTGATCTACAAGCTCTGGCAGAACGTCTCAATGGCCCCAAATCACTGACATATACACAGTCCAAGCGAGATCTAGGCTTCATCGAAGGAGATCTCATTGAGTGTCTGAATGCAGGCGATGGATCGTGGTGGGTTGGACGTCTGTACCGAGATCGAAGAACAATTGGATCCTTTCCTTCCAACTTTGTCGAGATTCTCCCTGAAGAATTCCGTCCCATGACAAGATCGGCGAGCCCCTTGCCAGGAAGCAATACCCCCAGTCCCAAAAACTTACCGGCCAAGTCAAAAACCTTTCGCAAGCCCTTCGAAGCATACGCAAAGGCTCCCCATTATACCACGGCTAAACAACCAACGTCCTATCGCAATCCTCCCAAGACTGCTTCATCTGCTGCCGCGGCCCCTGCCCCTGAAGCTCAGCAGCAGCAGCTCAAAGACAAGTCTGCCAGCTCTCTCAACAGATCAGTCCACGATACCATTGACAGGGTACCATCGCCGCCTGCGGTGCGCAGATATGGCTCTCGGGCACCATCGCCAGCACTATCACAGTCCTACCGAGACGGTCATCGGGGCACATCTGCAAGAGATTCTGCTCCTCCAGCACCACCCCCTCATCGACATGTCGGCGGCGGATCCCGACCAGGTGACATGTCACGGCACGGTTCCAATGCTTCTTTCCGTCCATATTCTCCTGCGGTCATGACGAGACACGGGTCGAACGCTTCATATCACCATCCGCCACAGACCCCGACACATGCCTCGCATGTGCCTGAACATAATTCCGTACGTCAAGGAGAAGTGAGTGAAGAGCACACACCCCAGGGTCCATCACCATGCCAGCACTCTTCCGATGAGCTTCACATGACACCATCGCCGCTAAGAGAAGCGATGGACAGTGTCATGAAACAGCTGGACCAACTAGATGGGCTAGGAAACAGTTGGGGTGGCGACCAGGTCCGGCACGCAGAAGTGGAGGAACAACCGCTTGGTCCCTGGGCACCAGAATCTTTTGATGCAATTGCAAACAAATCAAGGCGCAAGGGCTCGGGGAACACGAGACCTCTTACATCCATGGGAATAGCCCACCGTGATGAGGGTTACGAAACCTGGAGTGGCGGATCCTCCCAGGATACATCCCTTCAAAATGGTACTCGAGGTCAGAAGCACGAACTGCCCGAGTTAAGCAACTATGTGGAGCGCATGGAGAAACGATTCCAGAGTATGCATCACTACAGCAAAAGCGCAGGGGTGGCAGCAGACATAGATCTTGACGCCGAGGGAGATATGCCTCCTCCACCACCACCACCGAAAGGTCAGCCCTATCAAAGACCCAGATCCTCGGCTGGTGAGCCAGCTGGTCGCCCACGACAATTGAGGCCTCAACAATCCGCGTATGAGATAGGGCGCGGTAGTGGTACCGCGAACGGGAGTGTAGGGAGAACGATGACGACCAGAACCAACACCACCAATGCTTCGACGGGCAACCAAAGCCACACCAGCTCATCAACCCAAAGTAGCGGAAGGACTCTTTGGAGTGGAGTTTCAGCTGGCGGTATCAGTTCCACGAGTGCCGGCAGTATGGCTCGTCAGCATATGCGCTCGCAGAGTGCTATGGACACTCGCGAAGCCGAGCTAGACCGTCCCGATTCACCCTTTACTGGCGTCACATACCACAGCAGTCATGCGAGCCAAGTCGCCGGAAACAGTCGGTCGGAGGCCCAGACCGGCGTGGAAGACGATCTGACAGCGTGTATAGGAGGATTGGTCCAACCCAAGGCACCTAAACGAAGCATATTCAAGAAGATCTTTGACTCTGCCAAAACTGGTGTTGCAAGCAACAGAGGCAGCATTGCAGCAGGCTCCATAGGCGGAGGCAATTCAGTTCGGGCATCGCCATTCAATCGACCACGGCCTTCTGCGGCGCAAACTCCCATGAGCTCAAGGATGACTGGTATCAGTGGCCCAGATTACGGGAGCAATGCAGCCCGAGATATGGGACTCACTGGCGGTAGCAGCGTGGACTGGGTCCAAGTTCGTCGCGATGTGAATAGGTCAAATTCTCTAAGCAAAGCGGAGAGGAACGAGCGTCAAGAGCGTTGCCAGGTGATGGAATATCCCGCCTTGAACCCGGTGGACGAAATGTACGAGGAGATTGAAGGCGACGAGGCAGCAGATGGTATGCCAGTGAGAGAGACAATCAACTACCAGTCGATAAATCTGAGCCAGGTGGATAAAAACTCACGGTTCATCGGGGATATGCCACCAATGACGAGTGCTATTCAACTCGCAACAACTTATGTGTGTCGACCTTACAGAAGCGATGTGCAACGTCTGCGAGCTATTTTTACGTGGGTATCTGAGAAGATCTGCTGGGAGGAAGACTTTGAGGGCGATATTGACACGCGTCGCGTCATCCAAGCCAAGAGGGCCTGTGCGGAAGAATACGCCGTCCTGGTCATGGAGATGTGTGCTGCCGTTGGGCTGGAATGCGAGATTGTCCGGGGTTATCTCAAGAACCCAGGAGATGTGACAGATCTCAACATGATGCCTCGATCAAATCATTGGTGGAATGCTGTCATTGTTGACAATGAGTGGCGCATCATCGATTGCTGCTTGGCCAGCCCATCGAACCCCAAGCGTGGGCTATATTCAAGTGCCAATGGAGCGACGGCCGACTCTTGGTGGTTCCTCGCTCGTCCGACGGAAGTGTGCTGGACACACGTTCCCGAGCACCACGATCAGCAGCACATTGTGCCCCCTGTGGCTCATGAGATCTTGCTCAACCTTCCCTGCACTTGCCCATCGTTTTTCCGCAACGAAATTGAGATGGTTGACTACAACACGGCTGCGACGAGAATCGAAGATCTTGAAATGGTCCACATCAAATTTAATGTGCCAGCAGACATTGAGGTGGCCGCCGAGGTGGAAGCTCGAGCATATACTCGGGACGCAGATGGCGATGTGTTTGAGAGTGGAGAGGTTGTAAAGAAGAGAGCGCTGGCGCAGGCAGAGTGGTATGACGGGGTGAAGCGGTACACGGTGAAGGCCCTTCTTCCAGGAGACGAGGGCCAGGGCACACTCAAGATCTATGCTGGCAAGCGTGGATTGATGCACAGTATCAAAGACATTCCTCATCCATTGGCATTCGCACTTCCCATTGTGCACACGGGGGAGAATCCGCCATACGACTTTGTGACCCGACACCCTACTCCGCACGCTCAACGTCACGACATCTACGTGGTGCAGCCTCAATGTCAAAGACTAGCTCTTAACAATACGTTTGTCTTCGCCATTCGACAGCACCCAAGCTCGACGTTTAGCGGACATAATTCGACGTTGACTCCGGCATCGAACCCCGGACGGACGAGCCCCAATCCCTTTGCCCGGCCGAGTTCGGCTATGAGCATGAATGCATCGAGTGTGAGCGGATCGAATCCCAGCTCAGCCAGCGGCACAGTGGCAGGCAAGAAGCCTGCCAAGCTGGCTATTCAAACGCCCGGCGGCAAGATCCTCCGTCTTATGAGGAAGGAAGACCGCAAGGGCATTGCCGTTGGCAGCAGAGGGCTATCTGACGACGAAGATGTCAGTGACGGCGGAACATGGGAGACCATCATTAAATGCTCCGAGAGGGGCGTGTGGAGAGGTTTGGTGTTGGCAGACCGCACCGCGCGATGGTGCGTGTTTGCCGAATGGACTTGTGTTGGCTAAAGGGGTTAACGCAAACCGCCACGGCCATGGTGGCGCGGGAATGCAGAGGTGACAGACGGCATACTGAATTCGGTCTGGAGAGCAGAAATGCAGCCATGGACGTCGGCAAAGCGTCAAAGGAGACCGAGGCTCGCGATACATGCAGACAATGGCGTTGGGAATTTTGGACGGCCTTCATTGCTGACCAATTCGCTGCTTGATTTTAACGGAGGGACATGTCAGGACCATGGTGTTTGGAGATAGATACTGCGCATATACTGTATCATAGCTTGTAGATTTCGCTTCATTTTTTTCTTCTTCAACAATGGCAATGCTTGATAACAAGTATGTTGTGCCTGGGGACCGAGCAGATTCTGCTCGTAATATTTATTGGCCAATGGCACTGGGCTAATAGTACCCGGGCACCTAGGTACCTAGATACTTAGGTACTTAAGTAGGTACCTACCTCTTAAGTACGGAGTGTGTCATGTAGCAATTCCCACAACATGCGGCAGGCGGCAAGCGCCAAGAGCCGTGCGTGGCTACTTCCGCCAAAGCCCAGCACCAAGGGAGCATTCAGATGTTGGATGCATCCGTCGAGCTAAACCCTGTCGGGACAAAACACCGGACCACCGGACCACCGACCACCGACCACCAACCACCAACCATTGGCGACCGACTCTTGACGACTGACCTCCAGTTTGGGGTTCCAGTCCATCACCTCAATTCCGGAGCCGCAATCCCAACGACGTCCCTTCTGCGCACATCGCCCGCCCGCCACCCTGCCCGGCATTCACGAGGCCGCCGCCGCCATCTGTCGACAAAAAAACAAACCCACGTGGATTTCGCCATCCTTTGGTGTTTCTGTTCATCGCCACGGACGGTGCGCGCGTGTCGCGCAGTCGCTTTCGAGCCAGCCGCCCCCCACCACTCTGCGAGGACACGCGAGCCTCGCGAGCCGTTCGAGTCCGTCGGAGCACGACACTTTGACGTAGAACCCCGAGTCTATCCTCTGTCCAACAAACCGGGTCGTTGTCCGCTTCTCTGGTGCACAGTCCTGCGGGGAAACGCAAGTCGCTGGCGTTTTCTACGCCCAGGCATCTCCCTCATCCAGACTCGTCATCTCATATCCTGGTATCGGCCGAGTCCGCGTCCAGAGTCTGATGCAGACACGGCGGATATGACCTACCGAGGCACGCTGCCTACGGGGCAGCCGGGTTTTCCAGGCCAGCAGCAGCAACAAGACCGTCACCCCATCTATGGCATGGACGGCTATCAACACCAGGCGCAGTTTCAGCAGCCGCAATCCCAGCCGCCCCTTCAGCAGAACCACCAAGGGCTGTATGTCAATGGTGTAGGAGGCCAGTTTTACGGCCAGCCGCAACAGAACCAATTCGCGCACCAGCAGAGTCAACAAGCTGCGCGTCAACAGGAGATGCTGCAGATGCAGATGGCCCGGCAGCACCAGCAACACCAACATCAGCAACACCAACAGCACCAGCACCAGCACCACCAGCCAGAAGCGCGTTTCGTGGGTGGTGGTGGTGGAGGTGCCAGCGGCGGTGGTTATCATGATTATCAAGCCATGATGGCGCAGCCTCAACGTATGATGCAAATGCATCAGCAACATGCGTGGCCGCAGCCGCAGCCGCAGCCGGCGTCGCAACATCAGCAGTATGCTGGTCATCTGTTACAAGCGAAGCAGCACGCCCAACACATGATGCAATCGCAACAGTCGCAGGCTTCAGATCAGATGTTGCAGAGAATATACCAACAGCAACAGCAACAGCAACAGCAGCAGCAGCAGCAACAGCAACAGCAACAGCAACAGCAACAGCAACAGATGCAGCAGCAACAGGCAGCCCAACAACATCTTCGATCGCCGCAAATACACCAACAGCGCGTATCTCCGCAGCCGAGAGCATCGCCGCTGTTGCCGTCGCAGATGCAGAGGAAGTACTCACTGCAGGGACAAACGGGGCATCAGGCGATGCAATCTCCCATACAGCAGCACTTGCAGCACCAGTTCCAGTCGCCGCCGCCGCCGCGGATGAAATCTCGTACACCCGTGCAGAATCAAATGCATCTTCAACGACCCCCAACACAGTCGCAAACACCACCACAACCGCAGCATCAAACACCCCAGCTCACGCTTACGCCGCCTCCTCCGCCTCCTCCTCCGCCTCCCCCACAGCCTGCTGCGGAACCTCTTCTAGAACCGGTACAACAAGTACAAGAGCCGCTGCCCGTGTCCGTACCCGTACCCGTACCTGTATCCGAGCCCGAGCCCGAGCCCGAGCCTGAACGCGAGCCTGAACCTGAACCTCAACCTGAACCTGAACCTGAACTTGAGCTACAGCCTACTTCGACGCTTGATCTGCCAGTGGAGGAGCGTCCCTTGCCCCCTGCAATTCAAGAGCCTATCAATTTTGTTAATCCATTGGATATTTTCAACGCGCCACCGCCCCCTCCGTTACCACCTCTGCCCATGGGCGACCCCAAAAGCTGGGGTAAGAAGGAGCCCGATCCAGAGCCTGTGGTAGACTCTGTCGCTTCCAAGCCGTCCGAACCAGCTGTCAGGGTGAAATCGTCGCCAGCGCAAGAGTCAATCACCGTAAACACCAGTGCGGTGAAACGGGATATCAAGCCCGAAATTAAGCAAGAGCCGAAATATGAACCCGTTCGTATCAAGTCCAGTCCGCATTCGTCGGTCACAAATTCTCCCGCCCTTTCTACGAAATCTCCGAGCATCACCAAGCGATCGCCAGCGCCAAAACCTCGCGTCAACACAATTCCTATCATGGTAGCGATAGCTGAGGAGTGCCTCGAAAAAGCCCGCAGCTCCGTGCACGACGTGGCCATGTCCCCCGATCCCGAGAGGGTAGACGAATATCAAAAGTTGATTGCCACTAGCCTGTCATGCCTGGAAGCAGTCATGCAGAACAACAAGCTCGCGCCAAGGGAAGAGGCTCGACTGAGGATGAGATATGCTGCTGTTTTGCAGGAAGAGACGGATAATTTGATGGAAGCGGAGACGGCGCTTGGCAAGGGCATCAGCCTTTGCGACAAGGTAGGTCAACAATTAAACGTGGGGAGAGTTGAAGTCCTGCTGACGGTCGCAGCATCGCCTAATCGACCTGAAGTACTGTATGCAGTATCTCATGCTGAAGGTTCTGTTTCAACGCAATCACAAGGCGGCCCTGAAAGCCGTCGACGGTCACATATCCGACTGCGAAGCGTGAGGCAGACAGACTAGCTAATGTCAATTTGTCAAGGCTGACAGTCTGCAGGTTCAAACACGTACAATGGTACTACGTCTTTCGTCTGCTCAAGTCCACATTTTACATGGCCATGGGCAGCGCCTCAGATGCCGCTGCCCTGGAAAACATCCGAGCCGTCCAAAACGTCGCCAACTCGAGAGGTGACAACGCCATGACGGTTTTCGCATCAATATTGGAAGGGCTGGCGCTCCTCAAGACGTCCAAGGATAGCAATGTCGAGCGTGTGCAGTCGTGTATTGCCCAAGCAGCCAAGTTCCAATTTGATCCCTCTGTCAAGATTATGCACCTGGAAATCTTGACTCTGGTGCTGGACTTTGCGTCAAGTCTGTACCATCAAAGTCCCGACACGACAGCCCAGAAACTTCGGTTGCTGCAGCAAAGATTAGACGAGTGCGAGGAGTGGAACAACGTCCGGGCGGATTTCCTCATTCCCGTCAAGAAACAGCCCTCAAATACCCGTACCGTTAGCGAGGAGACATCGGCGATCATCCGGCTGGCGGGCGCGGGCGAGGGCGAGGGCGACGGGGAGTCTGACTTTATCGTCATGTCGTTCATGACCAAGGTGGAGCTACGGTCACTCGTGTAGGGTCCAAGACGGCAGAAGATTGCGCATCGTTTTGCTGACTCGATTGCGCAGATTTACTTTCAGCGGGCTGGCAAACATGCATAAGCCTTCGTCGCAAGGACGACGCTCCACCGAGTTTTGGCTGGAGGGCGCCAAGATCCTCGACACATGTGAGCAGCAGCACGGAGTCCGCTCCATTCGGTGCCTGCCTGCGCCGCCAGCTAACGACGCGACAGGGGACAGCTCAACGGCCGGTATTCCGTACGGACCTTCTGTGTCGTTGTCGACGGCCGTCCGACAGAGGTCATGGCGGGCAGAGGCCCAGGCCTATCTCAACACACTGCTGGGACTCCTGGCAGCAAGCCACTGTCAATGGGGCAAGGTGAAGCAATTCATGGAAAGACTCGAGACTCTAATCACACCGTCTACACAGCCCACGATAAGGCTACTGTCCCTGTACCTGACCGGCGTACATCGCCAAGGGACGGGCAACCTCGAGGCCGCCCTGACCATCTTCCTCGACGGACGCTTCGACATACCCCAGACATGGTCGAGCGGCGTGAGGGCCGGCCAGCGAGAAATCGCGCTCCTAGCCGGCCTGAACCGGCTGTGGATCATGCAGCATCCCGGCTGCAGAAACGACTACCTGACGCACGAGCTGATTGAGCAAATGCAGCCGTTCTGCTCGAACCACTGGAACATAGACTTGCGCACTGCATGGCACAACGTCGTGGCCGCGCTGGAGACAGATCCCCCGCAGCAGCTGAACCAGCAGAAGCAGCACATTCAGGCGGCCGTGTCCGGCTCCAAGGTGACCAACAACATCCTGGGAGCGGCAGTCACGCTGTGCATCATGCGCAGCCGGTTCTTCGAAAACGTCATCGGGGAACAGGCACTCAAGAGCGCGCGCGCAGCGTCCAAACAAGCCCAAAGGAGCGGCAACATGCTGTGGCAGAGCGTCGCGGACGGCATGCTGGCCCAGTCGTACGAAGTCCAGGGCCACAGGGACGAATCCGCCCAAGAGTGGGAGAAGGCTACGAGGGAGGCCAAGGATGCATTTGCAGGGAGTTTGGGCACGGGTACGGGTACGGGCATGGGCAAGGGGGATCGCTAGTGCTGCCGTCGCCGTCTTTTTGTACTTTTCAAAAGAAAAACGCATTCAGGGACCCGGGCGTTTTGTTTTTTTTGTTCTTTTCGGCTTGCCGCCTGTGCTGCTACACCTGCGCTGCGCTTCTTGTTGTTCCTCCTCCTCGTTGCACACGCACCTCTTCCCCTCCCCTCCCCTGGCCTCTCATGTTTGGCGAGTTGGCTGCGTGACGCGGAGGAAATGGCATACCTGGGCTTGTTTTTTTTCGGGCTGGATTTGTAAGATCAATTGATACCTAAACGTTGCAACTCAGGGCCCTGCATGTATCGAGGGGGCTTCACTGGCATAGACGCGGAAACAATAAACAAGTGTCTCGTCTTGATTTGCGATTTTGGCTTGATTTTTCATTGCACATGCCGTTTCGGGGGGGTTTCTGACCCCCTTTCCCCCTTGATTTAGTTACATGAATGAGCCGCTGATATTATGGTACAAAACAAAACCTGGTGGTTGCGTGGGAATTCACCCCGTCTTCGCCCGTGGCATACTTCTAACGACGCCCGAAGCCGGGAGGAGGTTGGAATCCGGGCGGCGGCATGAACCCGGGCGGCCCTGCCCCTGGCGGTCCCTGCTGTCCCAGCGCCCCTGGGGGCCCGGCTGGGAAGCCTGGAGGGGGGGCCACTGGGTACCCGGGGGGATTTGGTGATGCCGAGGGAGGCCGGTACGCGCCGGGGTGGAAGTCGGCGGGATTGGTGTAGTTTTGGCTCTGTGGCGGCCGAGCTGGGAGCCCTGTGGGGGGGGGAGGCAGAGCGGCTGGGGATCGAGACTGAGAGTGAGGGCCCGCGCCGAAGGGAGAGTTGCGGTGCAAGTTTGGCGGCGGCGGCGGCGGCGGCGGCGCGTGGTGATGAGCGGCCGCCATCGGAGGCAGCGCGTGGCCCGGCAGCCCAGCAAGCGGAGGGGGAATCTTGGCCGGGTCAAAGCCGGTCGGGACGGGCGACTGCTGGCCGCCCTTTGACGGCGGTAGTGGCAGCGGCGGCGGCTGTTGATGCTGTTGCTGCGAAGGCGGCTGGTGCGGCGGCGGCGGCTGCGGCTGGCTTTGCTGTGTCACAAAGGCCGGGAGGGCCTGGGCCTCGGGCACAATGTTGCGCTTCTTGGCCTGCTTGGCCAGCTCTCTCTCGGCCTCGTCGCCGTGGCGCTCCCCCCTGCCGTCCTTCTTGAAGGCGTACTGCACGCTGACCTCCTTGCTGAGCATGTACTGCCCGTCGAGGTTGGCGACGGCGGCGTCGCTGCTCTCGAAGTCGCCGAAGCTGACGAAGCCGAAGCCCTTGCTCATGCCGCCGTCGTCCCTGGCGACCTTGGGCAGGCTCAGCAGCGGGCCGAAGCGGGAGAAGGTGTCGTAGAGGAGTTTCTCGTCCACCATGGGGTCGAGGTTGCCGATGAAGAGCTCGGCGCCAATGTCGGCGCCCTTTTGCTTGTCGGCCGACGCCTTGTTCACGCGCAGCGACTTGCCGAACAGCTTGATGCCGTTCATGACGTTGGCCGCGTACTCGGCGTCTGATGGCGTGCGGAACTCGACGAAGCCGAAGCCTTGGTGGTTCTGGGTGACGCGGTCACGCGGCATGTGGATGTTGTGGATGGGACCCATCTGCAGCATGACCTCGTAGATTGTTGCTGTCGTGGCGCGCTCGTCGATGTTGCCGATGTAGATTGTCGCCTCCTTGTCCTGCTCCCTGGGCTGCTGGTTAGCATTGTGTGTGGGTGAGAGTTTGTTGTGGCCGACGGTCACGCGAGGTCGGCTGGACGCACCAGTGCCTGTTTTGCGCCATTTTGGACGGCGGTCGGGGAGGCTGTATTTATTCGTACTGAATGCGATGGAAGATTTGTCGTCGCGAGTTGAGATGTCGCAAACTCCAAAGTCGAGGTTGGGGACTTTTTGCCGAAGTTGGTCCGGGCGTGGGCGGCTCCAACTTCTGGATCTGCCTTTTTCCCCTTCTTTTTTTTCCCGCCCCCTTCAATGCCGAAATCTCGCGGGAGCGACAACAGCTCATCTCTACACTCTGTACCCCTTGACAATTTGGCTGCGTGCCGGTCGTTTCTCTCTTTCCCAGTACTGTCGAGCAGATTCCGCCCGACATGATTGCTCTGTCTGAAGAGTCCAAGGTTCGCATGCCAGTGCGTCTCCGGGCGCATCATGGGGAGATGCTGACGGTAACAGGAGCGAATCGCCAAGGTCATTGACGTCTCGCGCGTGGCGATCCACTAGTAGGTCCTCTGCCTCGTAGCCACCTCGTCGATTCATACTGACAAGCGGCAGTGGCTACCTCCCGCTGATTCTGTACCTCGGTAAGGCGACACGACGCGGAGCAAGTCGAAGGCGAATGCTGATTGTAGCAGGCTACACGCGCAGCGACCCTCGTCCTTCCATCATCCGGTACGCTTGCGCCTCCCCCTTTCCAGTGCGTTTCGGCTCGCTTGCTGCGCTCTAGGTGCTGATTGCGTGCACAGCCTCCTCTCTCCCCTCTCTTGAGCAGCGACGTTGTCGGATGGGGAACGGCTCGGCCGCCTTGTATTAGTATTCACGTTTGGGAGCATGGTAGAGGGAGCGGATGATAAATATCTTGGCATGCACGGAACCGTGTGCAGGGCGTTGCGAAGCTTGCGGCGGCATTGTACGAAGATGGACAGGAGGCAAATGTATTCAAGCCGTGCATAGTTGGACCACTCGCGGGATTTCTGCCAGTTCCCCCTCCACACTCGCCGGATTCTGGCTTATGCATTGATTGAGAGCTGTGTCATTTCTCGTGGACTGTGCTGCCTCGTGTGAACGGTCATGCGTCGTCGTGAGTCGTGAGTCGTGACCGTGGTCTGACGTAGCTCGACGCCGAGGCTCCCCGAGCTCCAGCTTTTTTTTTTTTTTTTTTTCCCCCACAGAAAAAGTTCCCACACCTCAACCTCAACCCCCTCGCCAACCTCGTTCCTGATGACGCGTGCCATGCTCTCCCCGTCGACAATGTAGCCGTCGCCCTCCCCGATCGCGCCAAACACCCTCTCAATCTCTACATGCCGGACCATCGCCATGGGGGTCCGTCTCCCGCCGTGGTCGAGAGCGTTGCCGGCCTGAGCGCAGGCGTCATCTCGACCGTCGTCGTGCATCCCTTGGACATCGTCAAGACCCGAATGCAGAGTAGGTCCACCGCGCCGGCACTCTTGCGCCTGCGAGTCGCATCATTCTGCCATGAGCTCCGTCCACCTTCTTGCTGACCGACCCTCGGCGCGCCCAGTCTACCGGAGCGCCGGGCAGTCCGCCTCGCCCCCGACGACCGTCGCCATCCTGCGATCGCTCACGTCCAACAGCCAGCCCATGCTCTCGCTGTACCGCGGCCTCACGCCCAACCTCGTCGGCAACGCAACATCCTGGGCCTTCTTCTTCTTCTTCAAGTCCCGGTTCGAGCGCGCCATCGCCTACTCCAACAGCCGCAGCCGGCCGTCGGCAGCAGACTACTTCCTGGCCTCGGGCCTCGCCGGCGCCTCGACTTCCGTCCTCACGAACCCCATCTGGGTGCTCAAGACACGCATGCTCTCGTCGGACAAGGGCTCCGCCGGCGCCTACCCCTCGATGCTGGCCGGCGCGCGGGCCATTTGGCGCACAGAGGGCGCGCGCGGCTTCTACAGAGGCCTCGGCGTCTCGCTGCTGGGCGTCTCCCATGGCGCCGTGCAGTTCGCCGTCTACGAGCCCGCCAAGAGGGTGTACTTCAGCAGCCGCGTCGCCGAGGGGGACGCGCACCCGCGGCTGACCAACGAGGCTACCGTTGTGATATCGAGCGCGGCCAAGCTGATAGCCGGCGCGGTCACGTATCCGTACCAGGTCCTGCGCAGCAGGATGCAGAACTACCGCGCCGACGAGAGGTTCGGGAAGGGCATCCGGAGCGTCACGACGAGGATTTGGGCCGAGGAGGGTGCTGCCGGCTTCTACAGGGGCTTGGTGCCGGGCGTGGTGAGGGTCATGCCCGCCACGTGGGTGACGTTTTTAGTCTACGAGAACGTCAGGTACTACCTGCCGGCGTGGCTGGCGTAGAGCTGCCGCGACTGGTTTCGGCCGTGGGCCTTCTATCGCCCGCTTCCGAGGGATGCGAGGATGGTTCTGCATGGGATTGGCGTCTGGGGGGCGCGTTGTTTTGCCTGGCACTCGGGGGCAGGCTGCTCAGGCCCTGATGCTCTGATGCCCTGATGCTCTGACAGAGCGAGACACGGCAGCGCCCCCATTTACTCCTGATTTCTTCCATGCCATTCGACTTGTACCGGCGATCGACGGGAGCGGGAGAGGGAGATGGGGGTGTCGTGAGGCAGGCAGCTACACGGATGCGTCGATTACCCCAAGACGACGGAAGCGAGCGCCAAGGTGAGCGGGACGGGGTTCTTGCTCGGACGGGAACAGGCTGGCGTGAGGGTAAGAGACGCTGTGTAGCCTGTGATGTGCCGTGCCGTGCTGTGCTGTGCCGTGCTGTGCTGATCGCGCCGCCCCCAAGTGAGGTGAGGCTGACTGGACATGTTGCGCCGGCGGTAAGATGGACGGAGAGAGATGGATCGATCGATACTTGGGCAATCGAATATTGAGCTGCCGTGATAGGCGCGTTCGCTTTGGGCTCTCCCTTCCCCCATGGCGTTTCTCTGAAAGGGAGGCAAATACAGCAGGGATCCGGGTTTCGCGCAGAGTCAGAGTACGGCCTCGCTTCCATGTACAGGTAGACGGGGAACAAAGAAGTCTTTTTTTTTTAGAGACTAGCACCCTACTCCGTAGTTACTTTGAGTCTTGGCGTCTCTTTTCCCTCTGTTGGTAGCAGCAGCGACGTGCCGGCCCGTACGGACCAACATGAAGGCTTGTGAAACACACCAGCAAACCCCTCGTGGCCTTGACCAGCAAGGGCCTGCAGAGAGCAGTAGTCGTTTCCGTTAGTAGTTCGTCCCAGGCTAGCTAGCCCGTCGGAAAGCCTGCAGAACCCCCACGCCGGACAGGCGGCAACGGGGATTATTTGAGATCGTCTCCCATGGACCCATGGGGGTGAGCAGAGGGGAGGAGGCTGCCGGCGGGCCACGGCGGAGCCACTCACATGGTAGGGAATGCTGCTGCCTGTGGTGTGGTGGTCTCGTCTTGGTCTGTTCTGTCTTGGTCTTGGTCTTGGTCTGGGTCTCGGTCCGGATGGCTTTGTCTCGTCCCCGCCACGTTGGAGGGTTGCAAGAGAGCTGAGAGAGATGCTTGTCGCGAGGACATGAGACGAAACATCCCCCACACGATGACAGCTTTTTTCAACGTCGCGGCAACCAAGACACACGACTTCTGGGGCTGTGTGAGTTTGCCCGGGGTGCCGTTGCCGTTGCCGTTGCCGTTGCCGTTGCCGTTGCCGTCGCCGTCGCCGGGGTCGGGGGCCTGGCCAACATCGACTACTACTCGCTCCAGTACGTTGGCTAGTTGGTAAGAAATTAAGAACCATGCATGCGGTCATGTGGAGGAAACTCTGGGGACTCGAAGCCATCAAACCACCCCGGAGAGCCGGCGCTGACGGGTGGAGAAGGACATGGACCACGGAGTATTTATCCAAGCTGATAAACTCCACCTCCGCAAAGTCCTTGGTCGCCGTAACTTACTGACTCGGTCCTAGTAGACGAAACTAGGATCCGGGCGGTGCTGACAAGCGTTGCCCAGTGCCAGCTAGGCAGCCTTGGAAGAACCAACGTACCCCTTGTCTAGTCTGACGTCAACCTGTGTTGGCTCGTAAACACGAAGCATGTACTCCGTACCGTGTACGTGACAGCCCAGTGTTTGGACGTTGGCCGTCGTTCGTCTTACCGGCTACAAGGGGCGGAGGCTCGTCGAGGTCGTGTCGCGTGCCGGGTCGAGCGTTTCCATGGATCAGCTTAAGTAGCCGAGAGCACCTCCTCCCCCCCCCAGCCTAGAGACTCCAAGGACGCACTGAGTGTCCGGCCATCCGATACAACCAAGCACCCGGACACCTTGGCGTCGTCTCCAAACCATGGACAAGAAAGCGTCTGCTGGTCCGCCGGGATACCCGGGGCCGGCCTTGCATCGCGACGAGCAACGGGGCCGCCGCGGGTCTGCGGCTCTCAACGTCATCGAGAATCCCCTCAAGGTACGTACGCAAACACCCCCCTGCCGGGCTCGTTGCCTCGTCAGTCTTGGCGACCAAGGTGCTGGTCTGACTGACACGGCTGTCTCTGTCTCTGTTTCAAACGGCGGCAGCGCAAATCGGAGCAAGACAACATTCGCGATGCCAGGGCCTTTGCCGAGACGCACGGCATGGCGGAGCACGCCGAGCTCTTTGGCCGCGCTGCCCTCGTGGCGCGAGACCCGCAGAGGTTCGAGACGACGTCGGAGCTTCGCGAGGAGGAGAGGAACGCCTTGGCCTACGAAAGAGATCACAAGTGGCACGGCCCATTCATGCTGTGGTACTCGATCGGTCTCTGTGCCATCGGCGCCGCCACCCAGGGATGGGATCAGACGGGTGCCAACGGTGCCAACCTGTCCTTTCCTGAGGAGTTTGGCATTGCCGGCCAGGGCAGAGACGAGTGGATTGTCGGCCTGGTCAACTCCATCATTTTCCTCACGGCCGGTCTCATGTGAGTGTGGGTGGCGCGACTTGGACCCCAACCGGCCTCGACGTCGTCGTGTTTCTTCTGCTTGTCCATGTCCATGTCCCTCTCCTCCTCCTCCTCCCCCTTCCTTGGCTGCTCACCATGGCTCACAAACTTCAACTTCCTTCTGCAGCGGTGCCTTCATCGTCGACCCGCTCAACCACTACCTCGGCCGACGAGGCGAAATCTTCGTCACAGCCGCCTGTCTCACTGCCACCCCCATCGGGTCCGCCTTTGCCAAGTCATGGCAGGGACTCTTCGCCGCAAGGTTCGTCATGGGCATCGGCATCGGCGCCAAAAACGCCACGGTGCCCATCTACTCGGCCGAGATGGCCCCAGCCAGGACGCGAGGCGCGCTCGTCATGTTCTGGCAGCTCTGGGTCGTCGCCGGTACGACCTGGCCCTTTCTCATTTCCCGACACGTACATTTTGCGTGCTGACAGGCCTCTCTTCTCTTCTCCGCTCGCAGGCATCTTCCTGGGCTTCGCGGCCAACGTCATCGTCAAGGACGTGGGCAAGAACGCCTGGCGTCTCCAGTTCGGCTCCGCCTTCATCCCGTCCCTGATCCTCATGATGGGCATCTTCTTCTGCCCCGAGTCTCCGCGATGGTTGATGAAGCACAACAGGTACGGCGAGGGCTTCCGGTCCATGCTGCGCCTGCGAGCCCACCCCATCATCGCCGCGAGGGACTTTTACTACTCCCACGTCATCTACGAGGAGGAGAAGAGGGAAGCCCGCGGCGCCGGCTACTTTGCCCGCTTGTGGGACTGCTTCGCCGTGCCCAGGATCCGACGGGCAAACTACGGCGCATCTACCGTCATGATTGCGCAGCAAATGTGCGGGATCAACAGTGAGTTCTCTGGACCCCTCTGGAGCTCGACCGCGGTCCGCTCCGGGCCGCGGCGACGTCTCGCGAGAAGACGAGACAGAACTGAGGCGTGCGGGTCTAGTCATCTCCTTCTACAGCTCGTCCATCTTCAGGAGCGTCGGCTACTCCGCCACCGAGGCCTTGTATGCGTCTCTCGGGTACGGAGCCGTCCAGGTCGTGGCTACCATTCCTACCCTCTTCCTCATTGATACCAAGGGGCGAAGAACCCTGACCATGATCGTAAGTCCCTCTCATCATGTGGCATGGGCCTTGGGAGCCGGCACAAGGACTGACGCGTCCATCCGGCAAAAGACGTTTCCTCTCATGTGCATCTTCCTCCTGGCTGCCGGCCTCTCTCTGCTTCCCAACGGTGCCTATCACATTGCGGACCAGGATGTGAACCAGAATCCTGCCAACGACCTAAGACCTCGCGGTGCGCGGATCGGACCTGTCGTGTTGTAAGTATTCACAGGCAAAGGGCGTGCAGCTTTGACCGACCCCTGGTTTACACCGGTCATGTCGGTGGTCATGGCCGCGGTGGTGATTCCTTCTGACTGGCTCTCAAATCACCAGGTTCGTCTACCTGTTTACCATTTGCTACTCACTGGGCGAGGGGCCAGTTGCCTTCCAGTACTCCGCCGAGGTCTTTCCCACGATTCAGCGTGAGCAGGGAATGGCCTGGGCCGTCTGCATCAACAACACCTTTGGTAAGTTGGCCCGCGAGCCCCCGTCCCCCATCGATACCGCCGACAAACCAGGCGCGGCAACGTCGACTTCTTGTGCTGAAGAGGATTCGTCCATTACTTGGCAGCTGGCATCCTTGGCTTGACCTTTCCACGCATGAAGACGGTCATGACCTCAACCGGTGCTTGTAAGTGAAAAGCCCTACAGCCACGGCCCATGATTTTCGCCACGCGTCCCCGTATCTCTGACCTGGATGCACAGTCGGTTTCTACGCCGGCCTCAATCTCGTGGCGTGGGTCATGATCTTTTGCTTCGTTCGAGAGACCAAACAACTCACTCTGGAAGAACTGGATCGTAAGTGGCGCCCCCTTGCTGATTCATGATGGGAGTCGGACCAGGGATGCCCCCCCTCCGCACATGACACTAAGACGGTTCGCAGAGGTCTTTTCGATCCCCACAAAGAAATTCATACACTACGAAGCAACTGTGTGGCTTCCGTGGTTCATCAAGCGCTACGTCTTCTTCCAAAAGCTGCCGCGTCCTCCGCCGCTCATGGAGAAGGCGGAGAGCGAGGATGCCCTCAAGGACGCGTAGGAGCGAGGGACTGCGCACTGTTGCTATGCGGAGTCGTGACCCTGTCGCCGGGATGCAAGCAGGGCGGTCGTCTCCAGGATGACGGTTGGCGAATCGATAGAGTAATGATAGTTTCCACGTCTGCACATGGCCCGGTGACGTTTCTCTGTCGTTGTGTCACGGCGATGCAAACCGGCACATTGACGAAAGGGCATGTTTCGTCCACAGAACCCTTTCTCAGCCCCAAACGAGCCCATCCACATCAAATAGAGCTTCCACATGCTTTGCATAAGCCGTTGTTCCAGCAGCACGAGTAGGTGAGGGAAAAGGAACACATTAAGGAACCCATTGCGACCTCGCCACGTCACGAGATTGCAAAGTGATGCCAATCTCGAGCGAGGAAAGATCGGATTGTAGCAATCAGTTTGCGACGCGTGGCTATGCATGCGACGAGACCGGTGCTGTAACGCACCCTGCCCGGCAATACACGGGCGCCCGACTTACATTGCCATGTGAATGGGACGTGACGGACTCCGACCGCCGTCCAGACTCCAGACGATGCAGTTGCAGAAGAAGCTCGAGTAGGCTCACGAGTCACCCCCCCAAGGTCAAAGAGATGGTCTTATTTCGAGGCCGGGCACCGGATCGATAGATGCTGCGTGGAGTAGCAAGAGCGAAACGTTTCGCCTTCTCCTGCGCCTCCTCCGCCTCCCGCGCCTCCCGGGGCGCGCTCTGCCTCGAGTTGACCCCGCTCCGGCTCCGGCTCCGGCCCCGCAGTCCCGGTCCGCCAGCAACTCGAGTTGACTTTTGAGCCTCGTCCCGCACCTAGCCTGGTCTTCCTGCCATGACCCTCGCTCCCCCATCAGCAGCAATGTCCGCGCCCCAAGACGACAAGGTGCTGCTGTGCGTGCCCTTCATCACGCGCCTCCTCCAGGCCCACCACCGGGCCGCGTGTCCAGGGCGCCCCCTCTTCATCGGCCTCAACGGCATGCAGGGAGTCGGCAAGACGACGCTGGCGGCGGCCCTCGCGGCGGCCCTCCAAGACCGCGGCATTCACACGCTCGTCTTCAGCATCGACGACTTCTACCTCCCCCACGACGAGCAGGTCAGGCTCGCCGCGGGCCATGCCGGAAACGCGCTCGTCCAGCACCGCGGAGAGCCGGGCACCCACGACGTCGCCCTGGCGCAGTCAGTCTTGGCCTCGCTCGCAGACAACACGCCCACCCGCATCCCGCGCTACGACAAGGCCCTCTTCTCCGGGCAGGGCGACCTCCTCCCGGCCTCCCAGTGGATCCGCGTCAACCACCCGGGCCAGCCGCCGGTCCGGGTCGTCATCTTCGAAGGCTGGTGCGTTGGCTTCCGGGCCCTCGAGGCCGCCGAGTTGCGCGAGAGGTGGGCACGGCCCAGTAGGACGCTGCGGAACCACAGACTGCAGCATTTGCAGTTCGTCAATGAGCAACTGAGGAGTTATGACGCCCTTACCGATTTCCTTGACGCGTTTGTGCACATCGACTCGGAGGATGCAGTGTACGTATATGCATGGCGGCAGGAGCAGGAGGATTCGCTGCGAGCGACGAGGGGTGATTCGACGGCGGGCATGACTCCGGAGCAGGTGGTCGCATTCGTGGACGCCTACTATCCCGCTTATGAGCTTTACACGGACGGTCTGAGGAGAGGCGTGTTCAGGGACAGGCCGGGTCGCCAGTTGCGCCTGGTTGTTGACAGGGACAGAAAGGTCAAGGAGATTGTGCAGATATGAAGCTTGCCTCCATACGTCACGAGTTCCATTGGAACTGGTACGTGCGGAAGTATACATGAAGCAAGTAGAGCAATCGTGTCATCAGCCCGACGGGGTATATGTCGGCGTCGGCGCCCCCGTTTTCCATTCTCCGCGGAAAAAATAGCAAAAAAAACAAAAAAAAAAACGCCTCGCTCGTTGATCATGACCTCAACGAGAACCAAGTGCCAACTCCAAAATACATGCATTCCTCGCCGTCTTCACCCCATTTGCTAATTACTGTGTACTTTACTCCCGGTACAGGATAAGTGCTGTTTTCTTTGCCAGCCTTATAGATCCTTATCTCCCACCACTCGTTGGCCATCTTGCTTCATCTTGGCTAATTTCCTGTCAATGGCATCGGTCCGCAAACGAATGGCCTCTTCTCGATGAGAGGCTTCTGTCTCGAACGACCGGATCATTTGGCGCTTCTCGCGCCGAGCATTTCGCAGCCGTTTCATCATGTCCGTGAACTGCGCGGCAAACCAGTCGCCCGAGTCCTCCCAGTCCTCGATGGACATGTTGGCAAAGAATTGGCGCTGCTCATGTTCCCCTTGCTGCTGAAACTGTTCAAGTCTTGATACCAATTTTGAGGTAGACATATCGTGGCCGTTCATGCCAAGTAGTTGTGGCACAAGGTCGAATGGCTCCTCCTGAAGATCTTGATACGTCATGGAACTGAGGACTTTGTCGTCATAGTCCAAGCTTGGTCGTCTACGCTTTTTTTCCTTGGCCGGCGCATTTTGGGTCGATTTCGAGGCTAGGCCGTCTTCTCGAATCAGCTTTGTGCGATGTCCATTTTGCATCTTCGACTTGGGAGCGGCGTGAGCATTTCCAAATGCACCAAGAGCGTCAAAATCGTCATCCGAGTCGTTAACGAGAATGGATTCATTTAACTTCTCCTCCTCGAGATTTTGTTCCCATTTTCCACCCCTCCCTTCGATGAATTTGTCTCTAACCTTGTCCTCCTGGACGGGCAGGGCATTGGTTCCTGGAAGCTGTCCACGATGAATTCGAACTCCGCGCATTGGCAACTTTGCCTGGCCAGGCGCTGACTGAATTGGAAAACTATAGACCGTCTTCTGCGACTTGAATGGCCTTGGGCCTGGTTGAGCTTCGCTGGTGTAAAATCCATCTTTCATAAGTGATGGATGGTAGCGGTGCACGCCTGGAACAACAGAGAGTCGGCCGTCTGCACCCAATGCGAACTCGTGCTCCCGGCTCGAGGCGACCGGAGCTTGCCTAGGTGGTAATCTTTGAATCTGGTTTCGATCTTGACGGGGGTCCTCCACCTTGATATCTGGAGTTCTTCTGATGATTAGGTCCTCAGAGTCATTGGCAGGGGTTGACAGCCCCGATATCATAAAATTTTCCCCAAGCTGCGAGCCGTTGAAGATTTCGTGTTGCGACTGAGTTGCTGAGACCTTGTTCACTGGTTGTCTGGCTGGGGATTGAGGTTTCTGCAGATTTCTGAGCTGACCACCTAGGCGAGGACTTTCCGGGGGCTTGCGGACAGCTCCAGGGAGGGGAAGTCGTGCAAACTCTGCTAGTTCTTGTCGGGTAGGAATATATTCCTTGGCATTTGGCGTGACCGAGCGTTTCTCTGGCTCGCAGTGAGTCGGTTTATCGGTGGCAGCATTGTAGTTGGCGTTGCTATCAGACTTGCCACGAGCAAAAGCCTGAAGCCCACGGCTCTTTGCTTTGAGTCCGGGTTGCATGCTGGCGACCCTCCGAGAACGACTGTGATATGCAATGACAAAGTTCAGAGTACGACGGTGCAAGAGGCAGCTTGCTGGCCAAGTTGCGCGGCTTCGGGAAAAAAAAAAAAAAAAAAGCAGCTGGCCGTGTCGGCGAAGCTCACCCTCTTCGACGGGAGCCCAGGTGAGCTGCAATCGGCGAACAAATGGGCGGAAATGACTTGAGCATCGGACCGTTGACCTCAAGGTCATTGGAAGAGCTCGCACTCCAACATTGGTTGCATGCAACAGGCAATCCAGGCGCCAATGCTCCCGAGCCTCGAGGTCGATCGCGGACACGCCTGAGTCCTGAGTGCTGACGAGAAGACGACGCGTGTGCAGAGCAGTCGGGTGCGTAAAGTGGTTGGCTAAGCGGTTCTGTCGCGCGCCATCAGGTGACAGACAGTGGCAGACCACGACTACCCTACTTGGCAGGAACGACCAGGCACATGCAGCCACGAGAAGCGAGAAGGTGCAAGTGGGCCCTCCGGCTCCGCTGGATGTCAACTGGTCTTCTCTGCAGTCGCCTACTTACTTAAGTACATAACTTGATTGATTATCCGTTATTACTCATGACTGCTACTACGGCACTTTGGAGCACGCCATCCCGCCTTCACGGTCATGACAACTCAACACGTCAGCTAGCTCGCGCCTCGGGTCGCGTCAACTTGATGCAAGCCCATTCCCGCAGCCATCGCTCATACGACGTCCTTGAATGGCGTTTCGGCATCCTGAACAGCGCAGAGGAACCATGCAAAGCTGCTAATCACCATACCGCGCGCGCTCGACCCATGTAGCTGCTTGGGTAGCACAGATTAGCCACGATGAAGGACCCGGCTCCAGGTGCTGCGCCATCATCGTCGCCCCCTCCAACAGCTGCAGAATCGAGCGTTTCCGAGCTACCTGCGTCTGGGCAGACGCATCTGTCTGAGACGGCGACTGAAAACTCCATCCTTCGCCTCCGACCCCCGAGGACCCTTCCCCGTATGTGCTGCCCAAACAAGACTGGCCAGGCCCGCGTGCTCAGCCAGCAGTGCACAAATTTGCGCCGTGCTAATGGTTCATGAACTCGACTACAGCTTGGATTGATTCCTACGAGGAGAGATACGGCCCCGTCAGCGATGAGCAGCTTCGTCTTTTGCAGCCACCAGCGCGTATCTTGCACCATCAAACCAATTCTTCTCCGAATCCACCTCGACGACGTGTCTCCAAAGATGGCTTCGTCGCCTGGGATGACCCGGCCCTGGGGCCAGCCCAGACTGCTCGTTCCAGAATCCCTCACTTCCTTCGATATGGACGCGCTTCTATGCGCGGCAGAAAATGGGATCACTTGCGCTCCAACGAACCCGTCATTGTTTCCACCCATAGACCGGCTCCAGCCCAGAGCGCCTCGTCATGGTCTGACTTTATACGGTCGTCCTCATGGGGGCGGATGCCCAATGTAGAATCCCAAATCGTCGATTATCGGATCCTCGATCAGATGCAACCGACATTCAACAAGGAAACGGATGTTCAGTTCCACCACACAGACGTGCCTAAAGATCATCCAAGTTTGACGGCTCTGCCCGGGCGTTTCTGGAACGGAATCATGCGGTATCCGCTGTCGCCGTTTCTATTCCGGTTGGGCGTAATGGTGACTTCGATCCTGGCACTTGGAATTGCAGCTCGGATATACCAACTGGAACACAACATCAACCGCAGCAGCGGTGCTGAGCAGTCCCAGGTAGTGGTTGCCATCGTCGTGGACTGTTTAGCAATTCCTTACATTGGCTACATGATATGGGACGAGTACACGGGCAAACCACTTGGTCTGCGGTCAGCCATGTCGAAGATCTCACTGATCCTGCTGGACTTGTTCTTCATCATATTCAAGTCTGCGAGCACGGCCCTGGCGTTTGAGAGTTTTATATATCACAATGTGCAGCAGAGGCAAATCATTCGTTTGTCCCTGGCTCTGGCTGTCTTTCAGCTCATTGGTCTCATTTCGTGGTCGATGACTTTTACCATCAACGTTTTCCGAACCGTCAAGCGGCTAGGAGGTGGAGGGGACGATAGTAATGCGGGTGGTGTTTGATGAGGACGGACAAGGCATGTTCACACTGGCCTTGACAATCTAGCCCTGAGACGTTTCTCTGGCTGTTTAGTAACTATTGTAATCACATGATGGGCGCTTCGGGGGTTTGTTTGCAGCGAGATTCCAACCACACGGTACATTCATGATTAAGCCATTGTACGTACTGAGAATTGCTACGGTGACTGCTGGTCGACGCGCAAAAAAAAGCGTCGCCATCTCTCCATGGCTTTGGCGTTTATCCCAGCCAAACTCTTGTCCCTTTTTAAATGCACATTCAGACCCAGTAGCTTGAATAGCAGGCATTCTCGCTCTGGACATTGCAGCGGCGCTTGCTGTCCGTGGGAAGTCGACTTTGGCGCTAGCCTGTTTTGGTACAAAGTGGTATTTTTAGGAGGTACTTTTTGGTACATCAGGTCCCAAGGCTGACTTGACTGGTTGACTGAGACTTCACGGCTCTGGAGATCGCCTCTTGTTCGGCTACTGTCATGACTTGCCTTTGGCCAAAAGCCTCGACCGCATCTTTGTGCTGATTCCGCGCATCCCTTTGTTCCTGCGACTCAGACCCGGCTGCGTGCATCCGCACAGCTTTCCCTTGCCTGCTCGCTTTTGTGCATCGCCAACAGTTTCCTTCCGCGTGGTGCGCGCCGGCTCGAGACGGAACCACATCGCAGCCTTGGCCTACGTCCCAAGCCTGAGCTCCTGCATCGTTCCTCCAACCTGCTGCATACCTGCATACCTGCATGCCGCGCCGCAGCTTAGCCTAAACGCCTCCTTTGACCTTTCAAACCTCACTCCCTGCCCGAAGCAGTCCCTTTCAGCTTCAGCGCCAGGAGTCCAGGACGCTTCCAGGAGACATCCTCACGGCCCTTCTCGTCAGGCTTGCCTTGGCCGCCGCCGTCGTCACCGTCGCAGATCCGAGCTCTCTCGCTACCCGTGTGCTCCTTAGCCCGCACGACTCTCGACTCGAACACGGCGCTGCCTGCTCGTGACGACTGCGGCCACGCCGTCTCTCCAACATAAAGATGGCTGCACGGATGGTCAGTCCCAGCCAGATGCCTCCGGTCCCCAACAGAGAGGACATCGGGGCGACGTAAGATGCTCCTCCCCGACCGCTGCTGAACGACAAGGCATGGCTGACGTGTTGTGCATTTCAGATGGCAATATCTCCAGTCTGGCATCACTCGTATCATGAATGAACTAGAGAGGGGAATCGACATGCAAATGTACATGGGTGTCTACACGTGCGTACTTTCTTCTTCTCGTCTCGTATCGACTCGTCAAGCTGTCGCCACGGTCAGAGAGTAGTATGCTGATTTGCCATGGCACACAGCGCAGTTCACAACTTTTGCACGTCACAAAAGGCCGTTGGTCTTACCGGGCCAGCCATGCAGTCCAATCATCGTGGAGGTAAGTCATGACGCGGCAGGTCGATGCGTCTGGCGCCTTTGGCCCTCAGTTTCAGCTAACACTTTGATTCGTGCATAGCCCACCTATTAGGCGAAGAACTCTACAACAATCTCATTACCTACCTCCACAAGCACCTCGAGGAACTTGTTGAGGCATCGAAATCGCACACCGACGAGGCACTGCTGGCATACTACATCAAGGAATGGAACCGATACACCAATGCGGCAAAATACATCCATCATCTCTTCCGATACTTGAACCGTCACTGGGTCAAGAGAGAAATCGATGAAGGGAAAAAGAACGTTTACGATGTCTACACTCTCCACCTCGTACAGTGGCGCAAGGTTCTGTTCGAGCAGGTCTCGGGAAAGGTAATGGACGCCGTTTTGAAGCTGGTGGAGAAGCAGCGAAACGGCGAGACAATTGAGCACAACCAGATCAAACAAGTTGTCGACTCCTTTGTGTCCCTTGGTCTGGATGAAGCTGACATGTCGAGATCTACGTTGGACGTTTACCGCTACCACTTCGAGCGGCCCTTTCTGGAAGCCACCGCAGAATTTTACACGGCAGAATCTAAGCAGTTTGTTGCCGAAAACAGTGTTGTTGAGTATATGAAAAAGGCTGAGGCGCGACTGGCCGAAGAGGAGGAAAGAGTCCGCATGTATCTGCACCAGGACATCGCTGTGCCATTGAAGAAGACTTGCAACACAGCGTTGATTGCCGAACACTCGACACTGCTGCGGGAAGAGTTCCAGGTCCTCTTGGACAATGAGCGAGAGGAAGATATGGCGAGAATGTACAGCCTTCTCTCCAGGATTCCCGACGGTCTGGACCCGTTGCGGACTAAATTTGAAAAGCATGTGCTCAAAGCTGGTCTCGCCGCTGTCCAGAAGGTACAGTCTTCCGAAGGCGACAGGCTTGAACCCAAAGTGTACGTGGACGCGCTACTCGAGGTGCATTCACAATATCAATTATTGGTCAAGCAAGCATTTAATGACGAGCCCGAGTTCACGCGCTCGCTGGACAACGCGTGCCGGGAGTTCGTCAACCGCAACGAAGTATGCAAGGACACTTCCACAAAGTCGCCGGAGCTACTAGCCAAGTACACGGACGTCCTGCTCCGCAAGAGCAGCACCAGTATAGAAGAGGGCGACTTGGAGCGAACATTGACCCAGATCATGACCGTTTTCAAATATATCGAGGACAAGGACGTATTCCAGAAGTATTACTCCCGGATGCTGGCCCGACGTCTCGTCCATAGCAACTCATCATCGGACGACGCTGAAACTAGCATGATCAGCAAGCTCAAGGAGGCCTGCGGCTTTGAATATACAAACAAGCTGCAACGCATGTTCCAGGACATGCAGATCTCGAAGGACCTGAACAAAGACTTCCGCGGTCACCTGGAAAGCGTTGACTCGCTCAAAACCGTCGATTCAACCTTTTCCATTCTCGGTACCGGTTTCTGGCCACTGCAGGCCCCATCAACGCACTTCCACCCGCCCGTGGAAATTGCGACAGAGATTGAGCGCTTCACGCGGTTCTACAAGCACAAGCATGACGGGCGCAAGCTGACGTGGTTATGGCATTTGTGCAAAGGCGAAGTCAGGGCGGGATATTGCAAGAACAGCAAAACGCCATTCACGTTCCAGGTTTCAATCTACCAAATGGCTATTCTTTTACTATTCAACGAGAAGGACACCTACACATATGACAACATGGTCACCGCAACACAGCTGAGCACCGAGGTTTTGGATCAAGCGCTGGCCGTCATCCTAAAGGCCAAAGTGCTGTTGATGGATGGTGGCTCAGGCGAAAAGCCTGGGCCAGGGAGGTCCTTTAGCCTCAACTACGAGTTCAAGAGCAAAAAGATCCGGGTCAATCTCAATTTGGGCGGGGTGAAGGAGGCCAAACAGGAAGAGACCGAGACTAACAAGACCATTGAGGAGGACCGCAAGCTAGTCCTTCAGGTGAGCGCACCCAAATCCTGTCCACAAGACAGAGAGGTAAATGACCTTGTTCTGACATTGTACACAGTCGGCCATTGTCCGAATCATGAAGGCACGAAAGAAGATGAAGCACACGCAGCTGGTGAGCGAAACCATCAACCAGATTCGCTCGAGATTTGTCCCCAAAGTTGGGGATATTAAGAAATGTATTGAGATCCTCCTGGACAAGGAGTACCTTGAACGCTTGGATGACGACGAGCTGGGCTACCTTGCATAACGTCACACCCTGAACGCACTCACTCCTCTGCGGTGTGGACAGCATCGACGACGATTGTGGCGGATTATTTGCCACAGCACAGCATCCGATTGTATCAAGCAACCGTGCCACGGACTGCACCAGGATTGTGTAGTGCTGCATCCCGGGTTCCTCTTGTTGTATTATGTCGAGCGCGTAGGGCCTTTATGTTCCTCGCTACGAATGCACACAATCCTATCCCATGGACTGCGACTGCATTCTCGCCTCTCTGACGGCATATATCATTAGCAGGGGTGGATAGCATCCGTAGAGCATAGTGAAAAAGACAGCCACTGAACGTAGAATCCTGCGTCGTTTCAACTTGAAAGAGGGGGGATGGAAGTCCGGCCACGGTGCGGCCTGGTCCTTCTCCCTCGTATGTATGCATTTCGCTGCCTGCATGGGGTTGGACAATCGGCACTGGAGCACGATTGCATGGGGCAAAAGTACGGGACGGGTCTGTAGACAAGGCGAAGGAAGGAACAGTATGAACAACGGGAGAAGAAGAAGAAGAGGAAGAGGAAGAAGCAGCAGCAGCAGCAGCAGCAAACCAGAGAGAGGTCGCGATACAGACTTTCAGGGAAGCAATCAATACATAATGCATTACCATATATTCGTCCGCCATGAGCAACTTTGGTCCTCGTGGGTCAACATTAGTGCAACCAGTAAGTAGTCTATCAAAGTAGATTTTACAAAACCAAACCCCCAATGGCTGTAAATGCCCGTCTCGTTTATATGCGCAGTCAATAAAGCCCTTTTCCCCTTCGCACCAGCGCGACCATATCCATTACAGTACCAACCTACAACAGCACCACCAACTACTCGCTGGCTTGGACTTTGGTATCCTCCCCCCCGGGCGTCTCTGCCATGGCCATCTTCTGACTCGTCTTGGCGCCCGTGACGTCCTCCTTCTGGAACCCATTGTTCTTCGAGCCCAGCGCAGCATCCTCGTCCCTTGCGGCGTCACTCGCCTTTTCGGGCGAGGGCGACCCCGCCACGTCTTGGAAGGAATCGTCCACTTCTGAAGACCCCCCGACGGGCCGGTCAGAGGCTCTACTTGGAATACTCCCGCTGAAACTGGCGTGCGTACCGGGCCTCTTTGCGTCATCTGTGCTCGTGGACCGCGAGACGGGAGGGCTCACCATCTGGTAGTCGTTGTCAATGGGACTGGTGGCGACGGCGGGATTGTTGTGCGCGCCGGGGGAAGGCGATTTCTTGCCGCCCCAGCCAGATGCCCAGCCACCTGTTTTGCGTTTCTCTCCAGCCCAGCTTGCCCAGCTGGACATGTAGGCGGACGCTTTGGCGCCGACCGAGTTCATGGTCTGCTGGGCCCTGGCGAGATCCACGGGATACGGGGGTTTCTCCGTGGAAGACTTTTGGCCGGGCGTTTGAGCGCGGGACTCTTCTGCGCGACGGCGCTGGGATTCGCGCAGGTACTCCATGTCGGAGTAGAGCTTGTTCAACATGGTCGAGGCCTTTTCTCGACCAGCGGCAAAGTTGCGACCGAGAATGTCGCGGCCCTGCGCCAGGCGTTCGTCAAGATGGAGATCTTTGATCTGACCGGCAACACGGCGTTGAATGTCGTCAATGGTAAGACCCCCGGCACAGGGATGTTTGGGTTCCGAGACGGCGAATAGGTTCGTGTCAGTGTGAGCATCCCACATGCGATAGTTGTCGGTCTTTTTCCATGCTTCTATCCATTCGGAGCCAAAGTCTACGGCAGGATCGCTGTCGGCGGCGAGGGCAGAAGGATCCTCGCCTTGTGAAACGAGAAAATTGCGGAACTTGACGGACGATATGAGCCCCAGCATGTAGGCCTCGAACTGTGATCTGATAAACTGTTCGCTTCCGATGTACTGCATATTCTTGGGTCTGCTGGGGTTGGCTTCGTCCCATGTTTCGTTAACCTCATGGGTGAGAAAGTCTATCCATCGACGGTCTGCAGGTGTAAGGGCTAGTGCCGCCTTGAGAGATGGCGATGTGATGCTGACAGTGTTTTCGTCCAGGTTGATGAGGATGTCGCTGTGTCTGTCCTTTTGCTGGAGCAGCAGTGAATTGGTGCTGCCGACAATATATGACTTGGTGCCAAAGTCGGCCAGGACATCCAGCTGTTGCAACGGCGTATAAGGCCCAAAAAAGCCACCCTAGGAGTCGCGTCAGTTGAGATGGTTGCGGCAAAACCTGGGTATGTCTTGTCCAACCTTGCCAAAGATTTGCAGTGGGAGGCCCATAAAGGTCAACAGAGAGTTTCGATTGCTGCTCTGTAAAGTTGTGGGCTTGGCAAGCTTCTTCTCGTAGCTGTCCAGTTCGGCGTCTGCACAGTCTTCCAGATTGCGGATCAAGCCGGGTATCAGAGAAATGAGAGAAAACTGAACCATGCACAGGCGATCACATCTCGAGCCAAAGAAGAGCATCTGCAAATCATTAGAATGGCGCAACATGAAGTGCATAAAAGGCATACCTTTGGCTGCAGTAAGCAGCACTTCAACAAGACTAATGCTTGCCACTTGAACTCATGAATGAACTCACGCAGACTCATGCCCAAGTGCTGGTCACGCTCAGATTCTTCCTTCAGGAGGCCCCTGGCCTTTTCGTCAGCAAGACTCTCTTGAAACCGGCGCAAGATGTCAATGTCTGTGAATTCGCGTTGGGCAAACCATGCCTGGGTGACAATGCTGAGCCGCTCACGCAACATGCCAAAGGATTGTGGACTATCTGCAATAACAACCACGGCCTTTTGCACTGTTGATCTGGTCACATCCGCAGGGCGGTGAACTAGTTGAGACGCATCGAGCTGCCGCGTACACGATATGCCAAACAGTGATGTGGCAGGTTCAGCGTCGGTCTTTGGTTTCAATAGCGTAAAGTAAGAAAAGTCCTCTTCAGAGCTAATATCTCAGTCAGCAATGTTTTCTCCCTCCCCCCTCCCCCCCGGCCGAGGACAGTAGGGGCCCCTCTCGCTACGTACGCGTGAGCTCCGTCACTCAGCGCCATGAATGGCAACAGTGGCCAGTTATATTTGATAGCCGGATCAACTCCCTCGTCGGCACCAAACCACGTCTCCACCTCGGGTCCCCGGGCGTGATGGAATCCAACAACCGTTACGAGCGGCGAGAATCCATTGCCGGCTGGGGGGTCCGTGTTGGCGAGGCCGATGGGAGTCATTGCCGGCTCAGTATCCGCCTCATCCGGAGAGGCTAGGCCGTTTTTGCCTTTCACGTCCTCGGATGCCATCGTTTCGAGCCTTTACCGCGGCCACAAGCGTTGTTCAAAGAGCAGCTTTCCAATGCCGTAGCGCGCCATGCGCAGAAGGATTGTCGCCAATGTTCAACTCGACGATATTGATCTGCTTTCCAGCTTGCAGATGTCTCGCTCAAAGCGATGTGGCTGTCGGCCAAACGAAAATACACATAGGTAGGTGTAGGATAAGGGCCTGTCCAGCGTCGACAAGGAGCACTCGAGGGTGTCGGGAAAGCAACGTCTCGTGACGTGTCCCGCACTACAGGTTTGGAGGGCAGAGAGCGATGGAGAAACAGATGGCGGGAAACGGGAGGAGGCAAAACGAATGGTCGGCAGTGTCTCGCCCGGGGCCAGTCGATTTCTCAATGTGGTGCAAAGTATAGAATATGCAAGGTGAAGTGTCAAATGCGGCGGGGACGCGGGTGTGTGTCTGCCGGCGATATCGTTGGATGTCGCGGTGCGAGGCCGTCGCGAAGGCGCAGCGATGATCAAACGGCGGAACCAGCACGAAAGACTCGGCGGCGGCAGGTATTGTCTTGCATCTATTCACCTCCTTAGCTCGGCGCCTCGTGATGGCTCCGGTTGCAGGTTCTTGGCACTGTGAGGGAAGATGAAGAAACACCGACAACTCCCATCAAAGACCACGGAGTAGAAATAATTTCACGACCAAAGAAGCCGCCCCGCCAACGCGCCAGCCCCAAACGGGGAAACAAAGGCCCTCCGGCAGCCACACTGCTCAGTGCTCACCGGCCACTGCCAGTCACGTGAATGAATGCCGCCCCCCGCCCTCGCCCTGCAAGGACCGACTCCGACGGAATGACGCAACAAGGTCAACAAGCCGTGACGAAGTCGTGTCGACAATGACCATCTCAGATGCGACGCTCGTGGAGCTGTGGCAGCTATATTTATACATAGCTACCTACCGTCTCGCCTACCGGACTGTCTGCCGGCAGAATCTGGCCCCGACGACAGCACCTAGCCGACGGGACAACGGCTGGCGAGTCCAAACTTGAGATAGTAAGAACGGGGATTCCCCTGGGCTTTTCTTGCAAGTCGCTTTGATGCGTGGCCCGACGGGGACTAGATTCATTCGGTTTTAACACACATCATTGCCCCTGGAAGCATCACAAACACTTCACAACTGGACTATTTCTGTACAGACGACTTTCCGAGACCGTTTCCTGCGTTCCAGCCCATGTAATGACAGACCAGATCCAGGCCGATCAAGGCCAGCTGAGACGCTGACTTGGCTTTGTACCCTGAAGTGGTACTGCTGTCCATGGTATTCTTGCTTCAAGCATTACGCGTATAAGATGGCCTGCCCGCTTCCAAACGCGCAATGACTTTGCTCCAAACCAGCATCCAGCCAGATCATTCTAGCTCTATCCTCGTCATTGTCAATCGGTTGTCCCACAGGCGTCCCAATCTGCCTCCCAGCCCACTCACTATGAAGGCCACAAAGGCGTTGGCAGTGTCCCTTATATGGTTCTCATCGGCCGTATGGGTCGCAGGGGCCGAGACCGATGGATCTTGTGAATGGAGGCTAGCGCTGGACAACACACCTGAACCCAGGACCTGTAGTATTTTTCGGCGCTGCCCTGGAGAAGATTGTTTTTGCAACGGCCCTCCTTTGAGAGGACGCTGCCGGTCCTCCGTAAGTTGGACACCTGAGCATCTGACTGAGAGGAGGCTTTTTCTAATGCATCGCCGGCAGCAGGGTTAGGGCGGAGCACAGATGCTTCCTGAAGCAACGCGAAATCCTTGTTGGCGCCGAGTCTACTGGTTGCAATCGTCCTCCATTGATTCAGCTTTAGCCCGGCCGATGGTGCATCATGTCCCACGTCATGACGAGGTCGCTTTCGACCTTGAGACAAGCTGCTACGGCGCAGGCCTTGCTGGGTCTCGAGTTAGCATGGGCTCATGCGAAGGGTCTCTTTTCGGGCGGTTAGCAATGAGGCATCCAGAACTGCGCGCTTGCGTTCTCTGCGGTAGCATCATCAATCAGATATTTGGACAGCGGCAATGTATGTATGTGGTTGGCAGTAGCATATTCAGCATAGTCCTCGGCATACTTAAGTAGTCAACTTCTGATGTGGTTGGCTGGCGTGACTCATCGAAGAGCACGAATTATAAGCAACCAACTTGTTGGTTGTACAGCGTCATGTCTCGTCTGGATTCGTCATAATATCAGATATAGCGTTTCCTATTCAGAGGCTGCGGCTGGTCAGTTGCCCGCCCAAGTTGTCGCGCTCCGTTACATAGTTAGGCTACCAAGGACGATCTGGCAAGGACCAGCCAACAACTAATTCGCAAAGGGGTCGCGAGGCCACGATAGAAGCCTCCCAACAAAGGAGCTCAGTAACTACCTTGGGTTTCAGTCAAGACCTACGACACCAAAGCTGTTTATTATACTACTTTGAACACATATGTACACATTCAAACTACGCCCTTATCACACGCTTATTATCAATATAGCGGCGTGTTGCGTGCTGCGGCTTTCAGACCAGTTGCCACAATAAAAAGCGTACCTTGCGTGTAGAGAATCTAGACATGGAGGGATGAGAAAGTCGTGTAAACATCCAAAAAAAACTAGTCGTTTTCGGGGAATAGGCGTCCTGAGCATCCACGACATTATGAAAACAATAGGCAGTGGTGAGCTTGTAGCAGGTGGTTCTTGGATTGCAGTTGGGCACCGAGTACTCCGTATTTCGCGCCATAGTCTGGATGTGTCCAGATACTAGGAGTTGGAGCCTCTTGGAACGGTCCGCCTATCGCAAAATAAGGCTACTGGAAGCCAAGACCAGAGAGGCCACTTGATGACGTGAACCATATCAAGGCGGCCATCTCTCTACACCATGGAACCGATGAGCAAGGAAACGTGGGGCCCATGGTTTCAAGTCGTGGGTGCCATCTGCCGCCTTTCTGTATCTTTCATCTTGTGCGTTAAAACCGTTTGTTTGGCTCTGGAGGTGCGTACAGGATATTCGACACTCCAAGCGGAGCCCCGGGAGTTTAGGACCTTAGCCTCACTTTGTATATATGTGCGCAGCTGCATTTTAACCACGTCTTGATCGGACAGCCCAGTGAGGGCGGCGTCGAAGGGAATTCCAGTCCTGATCTCTCAGTAGTCAGTACAAGCCACTGCCGGCGCCTATGCATTGCATGAGACAAAACAACGTGCGAGCATTGTGTCGGTAACGGCCAGGGGCATGGAGGCGTCAGAAGTGCCTCCACCTTCTCGCACCCTGTGCAATCAACACACGCTGACGATTCTGTCTGCGGCAATTGCCGGGCTACCGGCACTAGCCTTCACGCCTTGCCAAAGGGAGCAGGCAGTGCGTCGCTGGGAATGCTGGTCTGTGGTGTGTGGTCTGTGATCTGTGGTCCGTGGTGCTTCCGCGGCAGACGGACTGCAGCTTCCAGCACATGAATATGATATGGTTGTCATCCTGCAGACGCCTACACGTGGACGACGCCGGCTTAACCGGACCTGTCACCACAGGGCCGACCTGAGAGCGACCACAAGGGCAAACTTGGTAGGTCAGTAACTTTGCAGACCTGTTCGGGTCCATTGGGCCACGTGTAAACCCCTGTCACGTTTGGTCAGCCAGCAGTGTCTCATTAAAGAAATGAACATGCTGATTTTGATTCTGCAAGTCGTCGATGAGTGTCCGTCTGTATTTTATAATTAGCGCAGCGAGATCAAATCAATGGGGCCTGCCTGATTGGACTCGGTAAGGCCAATAATTCCTTGCATCTTGCTGGCCTCCAGCGTAGAAACCACAGATGTTGTCCGTGGTTAAAATTGCACAAGGGGGCCCAGAACAGTTGCCGCCCCCCGGGGTCCCTGTCGTTCTCGTGGCTCGTGGATGTTGGCTGCGGACGCTGAGTGGATGATTCACTTGGCTGAACAGTCTGCCGCGGCGATCTTGTCTCTTGTCTTGGGTCCCTTGATCGTCATCTTGTCTCCCGCCCGGCGGAGCTGAGTGGCCATGCGCCGGCCATCGTGGTAACGTCTGCTAAGCCCGTCGCTCCAACCAATTCTGGGCTTCAGCACCGGGGGAGTAATGCAACGGCAATCAATGAAGCGGGCAAGCCAGTAACAAGTCTGCGTTGAATGGGCATGGAATCCTGTAGTAAACTTTGGGGCCTCGTCGCGGTCATCCACCCAAGTCAGAGCGTGCCAGAGCCAGGCCGCGAGAGCATGGCTATGATCGGGTGGTCAGCACAACTCCCTGCAGTACTCCGTAGTACGAGGTTGGTATGCATGTCCCGTCAGTGAAATATCGATATTGGCAGCTGGCGGATAAAATGCATGGCGGCCCTATGAGGAGGTGGCACCAATGCAAGCCATGATCCGCTGCGTTGAACAACGGGCTTCGAGAGGCTGCCTTGAGGGACACTTTTTTGTTTCAGGAACAGTCGTGCTTCCCTGCGCCTACGTTTTGCTTCGTTGCCGGCTGGTATTCCACGTCCATGTCTCGCCCATGGTTCGAACTAACTACTATTAGTACGGGCGTGTCTAAAACCACAAACGCAAAATTTTGTTTTCAACGGTCAGGGTCAGGGCCCAGGGGTCGAGGCAAGGTCGTCACGACGTCGTCGAGACGTTACGAACAGGCCGCAGGTGTCTGGGCGCAATTTGCAGTCCGAGGTCCTGGACTCCTGGCCGTAGGTTTGTGGTTTGTTGTGCTGAGACGACGAATGGCGTGGCGTGCCCGTCATGCAGGTAGGGTTTGGCTGCTTAGTCATGGCCGGCTAGACCAAGGCGCTTCGAGGTTGGAAAAGTGGCGGTTCCGACTCCTGGCTGCCAACCCTACCAACGTGATTGAGTGACCAGTCACGCAAATTGCCCTCCACGATGTCGTTTTTTACTCGTTCCAAAGCTCTAGCCTCGCTTTAGTGCGCCCGTCCGAACGGACATGGAGGATAACTACGTACTTACTCTGGGACCTTGTCACCCGATTGCCCTCCGGGGCCCTCTCTCGACAATCCGTACCGCTCTGCACAACGAGAGGACTCTGGGTGACATCGACTTGACAATGGTATGGGTTGTATACAGGGGTAGCGGATGATGGATGGTGCGTGCGCGGTCGGCGGTTCGTCAATCAGTTCCAAAAGAGAAAACCAATGACCAAAACGACTTGACAGAACAAGGCTAGCCGAGATTCGATCTGCCCCAGGAATAATTATGTATTTTTGTAGGCACACGGAGCATACATACACGTTCCATGGCCATGGCCCATGATAATCCAACCTCAGTCCAGCCATCTCTCCTCCTGGCAGGGCCGACAACAACATTTCTAGGCGTGTCTATCTCTGCTGATGCCTCCAGAACTCATGAGATCTGATGATATTCGCCTGGGGGCGCCAAAAAAAAAAAGGGGGGGGGCAGCAATCACACCCGTCAGAGTAGTCGTTTCGAGTGCCTTCAGACGCCAGAAACCGTCGTGGACTACATAGCACAAGGCGTGGACTCGTTTTGTGGGTGGGGACGCGGTATTGTGTCTTCTATTTACATTCTGGAACCAAGTTCAGAAATTGAAACCGCTTATTGTTGAAGTAGTAGTACTACCACGTATGCAAGATGCGCAGCGTCCTGTTCCTGTCCCTGTCGAATGCCACAAACCAGGCGCTTTGATATAAGGTCTGGTGTTGCTGCGAGTTACTCGGCTCGGGCCTTGAAGCACAGCACTTCTGGCTGCAATTGTTGTTTCCCTTGTCACATGACTATCTTTTGGTTGGGGCCCGTCCGGTAAGAAATCTGCCGGCACTGCTAATGTCCTGTCTCATCCTGGGATGTAATGAACGACCTGGCTTACGTTACCTGGGTAAGCTTGCCAGTTGGTCATGAAACGAAATAAGTACTTGCGCAAGTGCGGAGGACGCAGTAGCTGCGCGCGATTTGGCTACCTACCTAGGTACCTAGGTACTTAAGTACTTAAGTACTTACTCGAGTATCTAGGTACCTAGGCGGACGGCACTCCGGGGAATCCGGTTCCATCTCCTCTGTGCGGCAGTTGTTGATCTTCTCCCTGGCCAGCCAGGACTGATGACATGGACGGTCGGTTTTGGGAATACGTATTCCTACTTAAGTACTTACTTGACGCTCCAGATGCGTCGCTAAGACTTGTGCGAGGGGAAACCTGGCCGACGTCAACAAGGGGCATGAGGGAGGGGCATTTGAGCCGGAGCACCCATCACTCGGCTGTGCGGTGCGGGCTCACGTATCGTATCGCATTTTTAGCATTGCGCTCCGTATATAATTTTAGATCCCAGCCCGCCGTACCGGAACTGGCATCACCGCGCATTAGTCGCAGTATGCGAGGTCGGCACTCCCGATAATTGAGCACATTCACGGTTCATGGTGTCCGTGAGCATGGAATTCGGCAAACATGGCATCTGGCCCATTTGTCCATTCGTCTCAAGCCTGCAGTGGGCCGGGACTTTTGGGCATATGATGGCGACTTGCGCTGGAAAAAATCATGGCGTTATCCATCGATTGCCTGCGGCCGCAACGCATCTACAAGTCAACGATACCGTCCGTACTGAGTTAAGTAAGTAGGTACTTAGGTACTTAAGTACGTAGTGAGCTTCCAAGTCATCATCCAAGAAGTACATAAAAGTACCTAGTTACATTCGCGTTTTCCCCTCTTTCCATACCACCAGGTTTCACCTAAAGTAAGTATTTTAGGTAATAATTAATACTCGGTGTTTTGCCTGATTGCAACACCCTCGTCATTGCCACTTTGGCCGTTCCAGCTTCGTATGTGCGGCGTATGTGATGCAGAAATTATTTCCCTACTGCCTCGCGGCACATGTGGTCTTGGACCAACAACCACCTGACCACGTCAGCTAGCAAGTTCCCAGTTGAAGGCGCCGTGACATTGAGGAACATTGCTCGAGGACAAGCTTGGGGGGGGGGGGGGCCCCACTCGCCCAAGGCCCGTCGCTTGCCACCCGCCAGGCCATTTGCACTTTCAAGTACTACCGAGTAACGACTTCGTCGCTCATCATCGAATGCTCACCATCAAACCACAAAACCACAAAAACCGCCCGCCTAATCCTTCCCCTGTCGTTTCCACGTCAATTGGTCTGGCCTCTCTACCTAGATCCCCGTCCCCGTCCCCGTCCCTGTCCCCGTCTCCGTCTCCGTCTCCGTTCTCATCCTGCTCCCTGGTCATTCCTCGAGCTGTCGTCCTCTCGGCGTGCCGCCCACCTAGCTGTCCTGCCTTTGCTGCTACTCGCATGAAAGTGCCAGAAGGCCAGAGCGCCAAACTACTGGTAAATTACTAGGACTCGAGCTGGCAGGTAGGAGCTCCCTTCGCTGACAGTTTAGCTCGGTGGGCCTGACCTTGTTACGAGGCCTTCGGTAGTAGTTCCTCGTGAATATCCGCTACTCCCGTCGTTGTTGCTCGCTGCTCCTGGCGTTTACCATTGCTACCAACGCATCGACTCTCCCCGGTCCCAACCTTCACCAGCGACGTAAGTACACAAGCCACTCTGTCAGGAGAAACGAACGCTCCGGCTATTCTTATCCCGCAGCCTCGTTCTCGAGCATTTACAATATCGCCAGTTCCACCCGCCCGTGACCCATCTCGGGGTAAGCTGGCCCCGCAAGATAGTGGCCTAGCTGAGTGAGGGAGAATCGAGACAACATAGTAACCACCAGGGGAGTTGGTAGATCGTTGAAACTTGATACTATCCGACAGCCTCGCCACCGTCGCACACCACCGACCGAGCCCTCTTGTGGGCCGAGCTGACCTGGGCTTCTCGTTGATGCCTGTCGACACAGATTTGCCGTACTGGCCACCGCGACGAATCGACGACAGCAATGTGTGGATAGTGGCATCAATCAGCGACAACCATTGACTCTGAAACCCCGCCAGCTGCTGGTGTTGAGCCTCCTTCGTGCCTTGGTGCCGGCGTGGGAAGCGTCGAGGAAGAAAAGTCTTCGTCATGGGTGGGTGTATGAGCTCCAACAGTGAGGAGGCGGAACAGAAGAAGAAGAGTCAAGCCATCGACAGAGTAATAGAGGAGGATTCAAAAAGGCTACGGAAAGAATGCAAAATATTGCTTCTAGGCAAGCCAACCCCTTCCCCTTTTCGGGCGGAACCATGATACTCGGCCGTTGCACCCTTTAGTCGTCAGCTAACCATTGCTTGAGCAGGATCTGGCGAAAGTGGCAAGTCTACTATCGTCAAGCAGATGAAAATCATCCATCTTAAGGGATATTCAGAAGATGAATTGTATAATTATCGACCCACCGTGTTCAAGAATCTTGTCGAATGCGCCAAGGCCGTCATCACCGCCATGCAACAATTCGACATTGTGCCGCAGTTCGAAGACAATAAGCGACATATTGATTACTTGATGGAATATCAAGCTGAATCCGGCCCGCAAGCACACATTGACCCCCAAGTCGGCGTAGCTATCCAATCACTGTGGGCCGACCCGGCGAGTGAACGTTTGATGGAGCACCAGACCGAGTTCTATTTAATGGATTCCGCGGAATAGTAAGCAGCGTCTCTGTCGCCGAATTCCTAGACCGTCCCTAACAGAGTTGTCGATAGCTTCTTCCAAGAAGTGTTACGAATCGTTGCGCCCGACTACCTGCCGAACGAAATGGATGTGCTGCGAGCTCGCACTAAGACCACTGGCATATACGAAACGAGATTTCAAATGGGCCAGTTGAGTATCCAGTGGGTCAACACTTGAACACTTCCTCCCATCAAACCGCATTACTGACTTCCAGATAGTATGTTCGATGTCGGTGGGCAACGAAGCGAAAGAAAGAAGTGGATACACTGTTTTGAGAATGTTACGTCAATCATTTTCTGCGTCGCTCTTTCCGAGTATGACCAAGTTCTCCTTGAGGAGAGCAGCCAGGTGAGCCAATATTCATACACGGAGTGTCATGGGCTTCCAAGACTGATCTCTAGTGTTAGAACCGTATGATGGAAAGTTTGTTGCTGTTTGATTCCGTGGTGAATTCGCGCTGGTTCATGAGGACCAGTATCATTTTGTTCCTCAACAAGGTTGATATTTTCAAGCTCAAGTTGACACGATCACCATTGGGAAATTATTTTCCAGACTATTCTGGAGGAAATGACGTAAACAAGGCCGCAAAGTATCTGTTGTGGCGATTCAATCAAGTGAATCGAGCACATCTGAATCTATATCCTCAGTAAGTCACGTCACCTTGCTCAGATATTACGCAAATGTTGCGCTGACAACCAAGTCCAGCTTGACGCAAGCTACGGATACCTCAAATATTCGACTCGTCTTTGCGGCTGTCAAAGAAACAATCTTAAACAATGCTCTGAAGGACTCAGGTATCCTATGATGGAGACCGTTGTACTCACTATGTTCACGATTTGAGCAAGCAGGCTACATGATGCTGGCGTCCTAGAGCATATCTTGGAGTTTTTTGATTGGGGAAGGGGGTGGCGTTGCTATTTACGTAGGTTAGGATGCCCATGGACACGGCTTTCTTCTGTTTTACTTGCTTCACGACCTGGCCAGTACAGATGGCTACATTAATCTACCCAGCCATGGCTACGATTGCCAGGGTACCGAGCCTCCCCCTTCCCATTCGACGGACCTCACCATGTCGCAGGTGCACACGCTTATTTGGTGTGCGCCCTTCAACCTTTTGTGGTGTTTCGCGAGACAACTACAAGGAGAAAAGGACGACTTGAATGGTGACAAGACTATGCCATTGAGAGGACTTCGGATAATTACGAAAGTTTTTTGAGGACTGAAATGACGACATGTTTGATATGACTATCCGAAGGGCGAGTTCTCTACATTTCGGATGTTACGGAAATATCGGGGCCCCTGGATAAGGAAAGGCCAAGGCTCGCTGTTGGTGTCAAAAAGAGAGAAAAAAGAGGAAAGCCAAGGTGTTGAATAATTTACAGAATTGGACAAGGCGTTGACGGGAGTGACCAAATGCCACAAAATGTGCGCAGAAGAACGGTGACGACAACAGTAGCTTTTGGGCGGCATGGAGCAAGATAGGTTCGGACATCCCAACCGTGTAAAAGTGCCAGCATAATGAAAATCATTTGGAACGACTGTTTGGGTTGTGGTGCTTCTTGCCACCGCCTTGTTGCCCTATTTTATTTTTGTGGCGTCTCTTGTATTGAGAGACCTGAAGACATGTTGGACCGGTTCGGGCATCGTCGTTGGCATATGTTAGATGCCTACCCTATAAGTAGGCGCCCGGATAGACCACATTTGAATGCAGCTTCGTAAAACTTAGTACCCAAGACAGTTGCGGGACCGCTCGTGACCGCATCGAGCTTCGACGAGCTCCCTGAGTCTGGTCTGGATCAGACGATCAGACAACCCTCATCGCGCTGTTCTGGCACGGCTTAATGTCTCCACAAACGACATACATAAATAACTTTCAATCGTATATTACCTCGACAGAGCTACAAGCGCCCAACTGCAACGAGAGTAGACGGGAGGAAATGGGGTTAGGGTAGCAGATGACGTCTGCATGCCTGTGTACCCGCTTAGAAAGAGGGGAGGTGGTGCGGGATGGCAAAGAGCACGGAACAGCACGATGAGGAGGCACATCTCTCGATGCACGCCAGGCCAGCTTGAATTGCTGCGTTTGGTTCAATGTTACCGCTCCAGAGTGGCTGGGCTACGGAGCACACCACCAGTGCATGTACGATGGCGTTCCCAGGTTCGGCGTGTCAATCCGATGGCTGATTGCTGCCCTTTTCGCGTTCAATGTTTCCCCTCTCTTGCTGGCGTTGCTCTTTATCTCCCCTGGTCAATTCGCCGAGCCGTCTACTCCGTACGTTTTCTAGCTTTCATCCGGCTCGTCCGTCTCCTCAATTTTTCTTCTGTACATCAGGGAGGTTCAAATAGCCCCCCGTGAGCTTTTCTTGAAGCGTCTTGTCCAAACGGCCAGAGGCTCGCCATCATCGTTCCTTCCGTGCTCCGCTTCACCACCCCGCTTTCCGTCTTGACTCGACTTTCTTCACCCACCAGTGCCACCACCCAGCCCAGTTCCCAGTTGCCTCGCTTACCCCACCAGAGCTCCCCCGCAGCTGCAACGGGCAGTCATTATTACTAGTAGCGTTGAACCTGGGGCTTGAGGCAAGGTCGAAGCTCTTCCCATTCCGGGGACATTTTCCCCATGTCCCTGAGACTGTTCAAATGCAATTGAAGCCCGGGAATTCCGTCGTCTTGAAAAAACATTGGCTAATTTTTTTTCTTTCAAGAAAGCTTGAACCTCGTAGACGTCGACACCATGGCCACAGAACAGCGACTGCCGACGAGGGAACGTCGTCCCTCGACTTCAGCACCCATTGTGGATATTACTGGCGGCGTTGGGCCTGCTGGCATCTCTCGTCCTAAGCACAAGAGGACCTTTACGGGCTTTGGGGCCGGAGAGATTAGGAGCGTTGAAGGTGAGTGAGTCGTGTTGTAGTTTCTCCTGCCGATTGCACAACGTAAGACAGATTGTACTAGATTTTGTCCCCTCGTCATTGTTTCACGTTTCACACACGCACCCATGTCTCTTGCAGACTGCAGCTAACCCGTCGACTCACAGCCTCCATCCCCGAGCCTCAGCGGGAGGCCTGGAAGCGAAACCAAATAGCCAGCTTCACAGACAAAGACGGGTTCGAGAAGGAAGTCGTGCGCCATGTGGAAACTACCCTCGCCCGGAGCATGTTCAACTGCGACGAAATCGCGGCCTATTCGGCCACGAGCCTTGCCTTCCGCGACCGTCTCATCACTCACTGGAACAAGACGCAGCAGCGTCAGACATACGTCGATAGCAAGAGGGTGTATTACTTGAGCTTGGAGTTTTTGATGGGTAGGGCCCTGGATAACGCTATGCTGAATGTCGGGCTCAAGAACATCGCCAAAGGCATGTGGTGAATTCTTGCGCTTTGCACTGTGTTTAACATGAAAGTGTGCAAGTGGCTGACTTTGTTTCTGTTCGGCTAAGATGGCCTTTCTGAGCTAGGTTTCAGAATCGAAGACGTTGTCAAGCAAGAGCACGATGCCGCCCTCGGGAATGGTGGTTTGGGCCGTTTGGCGGCCTGCTTCCTCGACAGTTTGGCCACGTTGAATTTCCCTGCATGGGGCTACGGCCTGCGATATCGCTACGGTATTTTCAAGCAAGAGATAATTGACGGTTATCAGGTCGAAGTGCCTGATTACTGGTTGGATTTTAACCCATGGGAGTTCCCCCGTCACGATGTGACCGTAGACGTACGTTTCTTTTCCCTTTCCATTTCCTGATTCACCACCTCGCTAACCATGAAGCTATCTGTAGATCCAATTCTTCGGTCAGGTCAACAAGAAAACAACTGGCGGGAGAACTATATCCGTCTGGGAAGGCGGCGAAATAGTCCGAGCTGTAGCTTACGATGTCCCAATCCCAGGCTATGACACTCCGACCACTAACAATCTCCGTCTTTGGTCGAGCAAGGCCTCTGGTGGCGAGTTCGACTTCCAGAAGTTCAACAACGGCGATTATGAGAGTTCCGTGGCCGAACAACAGCGTGCAGAGACTATCAGCGCGGTGCTGTATCCCAATGATAACCTGGAGCGCGGTAAGGAACTGCGTCTGAAGCAGCAGTATTTCTGGGTGGCGGCGTCGCTGTATGATATTGTGCGCAGATTTAAGAAGTCACGGAGGCCGTGGAACGAGTTTCCTGACCAAGTGGCTATTCAATTGAATGACACGCATCCCACGCTCGCGATTGTGGAGTTGCAGAGGATTCTGGTCGATATTGAAGGTTTGGAGTGGGATGCTGCGTGGGAAATCGTCACGGGCACTGTAAGCCTTCCCCTCTTGTATCCGTTTGCATCATGTTTCTGAGTGACAACTAACGAGGGTCAATTTAATAGTTTGGATACACCAATCACACTGTCCTCCCGGAAGCCCTCGAGAAATGGCCCGTCGGCCTCGTCCAGCACCTGCTCCCCCGCCATCTCCAAATCATCTACGACATCAACTTGTTCTTTTTGCAGAGCGTAGAAAAGGCTTTCCCTAGCGATAGAGAAATACTCCGCCGGGTCTCTATCATTGAGGAATCTCAACCCAAGATGGTGCGCATGGCGTTCCTAGCCATCGTCGGCTCTCACAAGGTCAACGGCGTTGCAGAGCTCCACTCAGACCTCATCAAGACCACCATCTTCAAGGACTTTGTCGAAATCTACGGCCCGGACAAATTCACCAATGTCACAAACGGCATTACCCCGCGCCGCTGGCTGCATCAAGCCAATCCCCGACTGTCCGAACTGATTGCCTCCAAGTGCGGCGGCAACGAGTTCCTTAAGGACCTCACTCTGCTTAACCAGCTGGAGAAGCACATTGGGGACAAGAAGTTCCGAAAGGAGTGGGCAGAGATCAAGTACGCCAACAAGGTGCGTCTGGCGAAGCATATCAAGGATACCACTGGCGTGGTTGTCAACCCTGCCTCCTTGTTTGACGTGCAGGTCAAGCGTATCCATGAGTATAAGCGTCAGCAGCTCAACATCTTTGGGGTAATTCATCGGTATCTGACCCTCAAGGCCATGACACCAGACGAACGGAAGAAGCAGTTGCCGCGCGTGAGCATCTTTGGCGGCAAGGCTGCGCCGGGGTACTGGATGGCCAAGCAGATCATCCATCTGATCAACTCAGTGGGCGCGGTGGTGAATAAGGACGAGGACATCGGTGATTT
Source organism: Metarhizium album ARSEF 1941 (assembly GCF_000804445.1). Taxonomy (NCBI): domain Eukaryota; kingdom Fungi; phylum Ascomycota; class Sordariomycetes; order Hypocreales; family Clavicipitaceae; genus Metarhizium; species Metarhizium album. Next base: position 1,913,914 of record NW_024467575.1, read on the forward strand.
GCTCAAGGTTATCTTCTTGGAGGATTATAATGTGAGCAAGGCGGAAATAATTTGCCCTGCTTCGGATATTAGCGAGCACATCTCGACCGCCGGTACAGAGTATGTATGCCTCTGCCACACATCGGTTTCGTCCCAGGAACCCGGGTCCCGAAAGGTCCTCCTTGAACGAAGTTGTACTGACTTTTCAAAGGGCGTCTGGAACCAGTAATATGAAGTTTGTCCTCAACGGCGGTCTCATCATAGGCACGTGTGATGGCGCAAATGTATGTCTCTAACCCTGCAAATATTCCATGGGTGCCCGCAGACCTGGCTCTAACGGCAGCAGATTGAGATCACGCGTGAAATCGGTGAAAGCAACATCTTTCTCTTCGGCAACCTCTCCGAAGATGTTGAAGACCTCCGCCACGCTCACAACTACGGCTCCCACACCATCGACCCGGACCTCGACAAAGTTTTCAACGAGATTGAAGACGGCACATTTGGCAACCCGCACGACTTCAGCGCCATGATTGCAGCTGTCCGCCAGCACGGTGATTATTATCTCGTGTCGGATGATTTCCACAGCTACATTGAGACGCATCAGCTCGTAGATGAGGCGTATCGCAACCAGGATGGGTGGATTGCGAAATGCATCACTTCAGTTGCTCGTATGGGCTTCTTCACCAGTGACCGGTGTATTAACGAGTACGCCGAGGAGATTTGGAACGTTGAGCCGCTTGCTGTTGACAGGCGCTCATTTTGACTTGGGGCGAGTAGTTATAATCTGAGGCAACCGCTGACTGCCCAGTTCTCACCAATGCAGCGAGAGGGGAATGTTCTATATTTCAGGAGGATATGAACGATCTTTTTTGGCCTTTTTTTTTTTTTTTTTGAACGAAAGTATTTGGATAAATAGCTCAACGAATGGGCTAAACAACACACATGCCCGATAGATGCACTCGTATGAACTACACATGCATGAAATACTCGACCATGTTGGGGCTGTCCGGTGGCTTCCACTAGAGTGTTGCGAGTTGCAGCAATGGCTGGGTGCTCGCAGTAGGCAGCACCGACTTACGAGGGTTGACAACAATAGGCTCGCGGCCCCAGCGATTGTGGCTTTGTTAGTTGCCAGGCCAGGGACCTGATTTCAATAGGCGTTTCCAAAAAGCGGCCCGTAAGCCCACGATGTTGGCTTGCCTCCAATCAATTTTCCCGTGTCAAGGGAATCGTGTTGTGACGGTGGCATCAGATTGTTTGCGATGGGTTGCCGGAGCATTTCGTCCCTAACCGTTCGGCCCGCTGCGCCGATTCTGCACTCAGCCGGCGATGAAGGATGGCAGTGTAGATCGGTGGACGTTGCCGCCGTTAGCGGAATACAAGTATCTCGGCATGGAGGCCAGGGTGACGAGAGACATCCCCTTGGCTGGGATGGTGTTAGTCGCCTCCGATCTGAGAGTACCGCATGGACGCCAGGGGATTGGCGCCCAGGTGCCTTGGAAATTTGGGTTCGGAGCGGGAGCAACTAATAAAAATGCGTCTGCAATGTCGGAGTCGGGTCCCTGCTCTGCGGGCCGTGGACAATTTGGTTGAACGAATCGCCGTGTGCCACCGTGGACACACACAAGAATGCCATTTTTTTCGGACATGCATGTTTCGCTTGTCGTGGGGCAGCCCCTCATGATGAAGTTCGGCTGGGGGCCGTGTGGCCGTGTGGCCGTGTGGCCGTGTTTGTGATCGGGAACACGGGCGATGACGTAGCAGCCTCGTGTGCCAGTGTCAGTCTGCTGCGCATCCCCTTGCCCTGCCTGTGGCGGGGGAGGGGTAGGTGGGCATATTCGAATGCGTCATGAGAAATCGACGTGGCAGATGGTGATTCTCAGCCATCCGGGTCTCGTCGACACAGAATTGCATTCGAGACTGTCGAGTGACCACTGCCGCTGTTAAAGTCCACTGTCAAAGTTGGCTAGGCTAGGCTGGTCCCCAAGGCTAGTCCAGGCCGACATTTCCAGGTTAGTATGATGCGGAGGGTTGACGGTAACGACGTGCAGATTCGAGCATCGTCGGGTCGGGGGCTCAGGGATTCCCGAATCAACGTCAATGCCGTCCCAGGTGCTCCGGGCTGGCAATGACGCGGTGTTCTGTGCGACGAGATATGCACCTCGAGATTTGGCTGTCGCTGTTCTTGTCGTTATAGCTCAAGGTGTCCCTTCTCTTCTTTCCGGCAATCCCGCCGATACGTGTCTGGGTGAAGGGGCCTGGTTGTCGGTTAGCATGAAGCGGCGGAGTTGATCGTCTGAGCGACAGGTACTTGGTACTCACTTAGTAAGTACCTAGGTACCTACTTAAGGTAGGTTAGGTACCTAAGGCAGGTGCCTAGTAGAGATGTTATCGGGCAGGTAAGTAACCTTGCCCCTACGACTTCCAGAGGAAAGAGCAAGCATGCATGAGCACTTGCCGCTGGTGCCGTCATGGTGCATTTTCACGGCACCTGCTGGCTGGCTGCTGGCAATTCTGAAGCGGAGTGAACTCGGCAGCCACCAGACGGGACATGGGATGCTCAAGTCATGGTTCGCCAAGAACAATGCCAATGTTTTGTCCTCTCGACACTCCCTCGATGGATGTCCTTGCCGCCCTCGACCAGATCTTCGCACCCGGCACCCGCCGTTGGCGACATTGGCCGGGAGCTTTCGCATCGGGGCATAAGGTTAATGCCTTCGGCCTAGCGTTGTTTTGCCAAGCGGCTTTTCTCGTCAACATCAGCATCAGCATCTCACCTGGGGCTTGTGATGCGGCATCTCGCGCATTGCTGGCACATGCACAAACACCAACGTGCTCCAGACTCCAGTGCCTGGGATCTCGATCGACGGTCCACTCGAGGAGGGCCTGGCTCTCTCCACGGCCATGTGTATTCACACGGACACTTGACACTGGCCGAGCTAACAGGCACGCACGCCCCCAATGCAATGCAAAGCCCAATAAGCCGTCTTTACCAATGGTCTGGCTAGTTGAGCGGAGACGCCTCCGGAGCCCATCTCATCAACCAATGCGGCCACGGCCACGGCCACGGCCACGGTCACCATGCTGTCCTTGGGCCGCTCGGGTCTGGTTCTCTCCTGCTGGATGCCAATGAGCAAAGCCCAACCGAGACGGATCCAAATATTGCGACATTATATCGCCCTGTTTTCGCACCAGTCGTTGTTTTATATACTCCCCTCCTCCCTCCCTCCCTACGTGGCCGTCGACCGTCCATTGTCGCTTGAGGTCTGAGGATCCACGCCTCAGTTACTCTTCAGCCTTCTCTGCATCACGACGGTGGTTGCGGTTCCCGACTGAGCTCGAGGTTCTGGAACAGCGACAACAGGCCCGCGGCATCTTCAACGTTTGTGGCCAAAGCTCGGCGACTCCTGTCCGCAAGAAACAGTACTTGCTCTCCGAAGAAGGCTTCAACCATGATTTGTTGACACGGGCCGGACTAACACGCGCACAGTTTTGGTCGTCATCTCGAAGCTTCACCCACCGTCACTGCCTATACTCTCACAGCCTACAGGTGCGTAACGTGTGTTGCCGTGAACGACAGAAACAACCCGAACAAACAACTAGACCGAGCTCCCTTGCACTGAGAGCTTTGGACTGGTCTGACGACTTTGCCGGTTTGTCCCACCCTCTTGCATCCACCTGTCTGGCAAGCATCCATCAAGGCGACAGAATTCGTGCTCTGGGGGGAGCTCAAGCTACGTGCCCCTCAGCGCTTTGCGGGCACGGGCTAGTTCGCAGCAATTTGCAGCCAACTGGAAATGAAGGGCCCCCAAGGCTCTAGATCCAACGTCGCACCATTGCGCCGCTGTATGATATGCCAATTGCGAATCCTCGAAGCATTGGTTCCCTGTGCTGCCAGGAGAGGAGGGACAATGCACCTGCTGGGAGCCGTTTAGTGAACGGTGAGCAAGAAGTCCCAAAAAAAAAAAACAAAAAAAAAAACGAGGCCGTCCCGTTGGCACATCAAGGCCACCTACCACGCAAGTAGACTGCTCCACAAAGGCACCAAGTAGGGTCCCTCATGCCAGGCCTGACAGTTGGGACATGCTCACCGACATGGACATTGACAGTAAATGTACTCCGTACGGAGTACACACGCACATTTGATGCTGGGTCCCTGTGGATGATTGCCATTGACAGCTTAGTGGCGCCGCAAATACGTGCGACTGGGGCCGACGCTCCCCCAGACCGCAGAGCTTCCCACGCTTTGATCCAACCCCTCCGTCGATTTGACTTCTCTCACTCGCATCACCTCGAGGCTGCACTCGCCATCAGCCCCCCTCCGCTCCGTCATATCGCCATTGCTGACAACCTGACAGCTCTCTTGTTCTGCCAGTACAGCGACCGAAGCAAGTGCCTCCCCGAACGCGCCACCTGGCTTGCCCCGCTCCTCCATCTGCACTGCGACAACATTCGATTTCCTTCCTGCGACGAGCGAATCGCTGCCTGCCGGACGTAAACCACGGCACACAGCATTTCGTCCAGACTGCGCACACCCCGGAGACCGACCGAGCGACCGGCCGATTATTCAGGCCTTGTGGATAGTCGCAACCCATCACTTGCCGCCTCCGCCATTGCAGCGACCTGGTTGTCCCCTTCTCACCACCCAACCCCGCCGTCGTCTCGAGGTTCAACGCACCACGGTGTGCTGACCGCAACAATGGCCGAGTTCGTACGCGCCCAGATCTTCGGCACGACTTTCGAAATCACGTCCAGGTAGGCCAAGTCTTCTACAGAGCAGCCCGACATCTCACAAGCCGGCTCAGCGTGTTTGTTGTGTGCTGACTGGCCTCTTAGATACTCCGACCTTCAGCCTGTGGGCATGGGAGCATTCGGTCTGGTTTGGTAGGTGCACCAGTTGGGCCTCGTAGCCATGATATTCATGTGGCTGACTCGCCACCCGCCAATAGCTCCGCGCGGGATCAACTCACAAATCAAAATGTTGCTGTCAAGAAGATTATGAAACCATTTAGCACCCCGGTTCTCGCCAAGCGGACGTACAGGGAGTTGAAGCTGTTGAAGCATCTCAAGCACGAAAATGTATGCCGCTTCTCAAGACTAGCCCTGGACTTGATCACGCTAACCCTTGGCCACCAGGTCATTTCTTTGAGTGACATCTTTATTTCCCCCTTGGAGGATATGTATGCGCCGCCCTTTGAAGGCCATTATAATGGACGTACTAACCTGCTATGCAGCTACTTTGTCACCGAACTCCTTGGAACAGACCTACATCGACTTTTGACCTCAAGACCACTGGAGAAACAGTTTATTCAGTACTTTTTGTATCAAATCATGGTATGTAATCAAGCAACTTCGGGCTCCTTGAAGTTGAACTGACAAGTGTATAGAGAGGCTTGAAATATGTTCACTCGGCCGGCGTCGTACATCGTGACTTGAAGCCTAGCAACATTTTGGTCAACGAAAATTGCGACCTGAAAATCTGTGATTTTGGTCTTGCCCGGATTCAGGACCCCCAAATGACTGGATATGTCTCGACGCGATACTACCGAGCCCCTGAAATCATGCTCACGTGGCAGAAATATGACGTCGAGGTAGATATATGGAGTGCAGGCTGCATTTTTGCTGAAATGCTCGAGGGCAAGCCCCTATTTCCCGGCAAAGATCATGTCAACCAATTCTCCATCATTACTGAGCTCTTGGGCACACCCCCCGATGACGTTGTCAACACAATTGCCAGCGAAAACGTACGCTTTATGCCTTGTCCTTTCGCCAATTGTATCATTTACACCTGTTGCTAATGTCTTCAAACCTAGACGCTGCGATTTGTCAAATCTCTGCCCAAGCGAGAACGCCAACCATTAAAGAACAAGTTCAAGAACGCTGACGCCTCAGGTAAGAATGGCTCTACATCATGACCATTTTGAGATGGGATGCCTAATCGTGTGCTGTAGCAATCGATTTACTCGAGAAAATGCTCGTGTTTGACCCCAAGAAGAGGATAACGGCTACTGAAGCGCTAGGGCACGAGTACTTGGCCCCATATCACGATCCAACTGACGAACCGGTAGCTGAAGAGAAGTTTGACTGGAGTTTCAACGATGCAGATCTACCCGTTGACACGTGGAAGATCATGATGTATGTAGAGCCGCTCCACTCACGAGCGTTATGATGGGCTAATCTGTAATGCAGGTATTCCGAGATCCTTGACTACCACAACGTGGAGGCTGGCGTCGCCGCTATGGATGGTCAGGAGTTCAATGGGCAATAAGTCGATGGGCCGAGTAATTCATATGCGCTAGCATTGAGGGAGCGAATGGTTGGATACCTCGTCGTTCAGACGACGTCATACACATCAACATAAGAGTACAAAGACGGTGCTTGGAGCGCCATCACATCTATTCCTACAAGATACGCGCCAGCAATGTATGGAGTGTGGGAAAGCAAGAGAGCCTGGAGATGTGCTTGTGGTGCTTCGGAGAGGTGTCATTAGTATCCTTTTATGGCGTTTGGGAGACTGGTGGGCGGGGACAGTCATATATTGACATCCTTTTGTACAAGGTCCCTGGAATTGCCGAAGCTCACTACACTAGCACGGCGCTCTTCAGGAATAAAGTTATTATGGGGGGGCTTCTGCATCAGCGGTTGTGATTTAGCATGTCCGCTGCATGTAGGATACTGGACCAACCAAGCCGTCACACGGATCGGCTCAGCACGTTGTGCGCATTTGCATGCGATAGCATATTCTGAGCGGCGGCCAAATTCACGCTGCTGCGAGACGTATGAGGAGCATTAGCATCGGGGACCTCGTTCGAAGTAGGACAACTAATTTTCATGAAATTGTGTCGACACGCAAAGATCGCAACCATCCAAATAGGGTCCTCATATAGGTGAAGCTCATGCATACGCCGTTACAATATCCCCGGAGGCCATTGTGCAAATCTGCTGCTCAGGTTCAAATCAATGCCAACCAACCAAAAGCCTGTATGATGCCATGAATGCCAGTCTATCTATGCAAAGATTGACACGCTAATTCCACCTGTTTCGGCTTTTTTCTTACTCCTCCAAGAGCTCTTCAAGCTCCTCCATTTCACCACTGTGGTAGACCATGTCATAGAATTGGCCTTTTGCGTCAAAGAGTTCCCTGGGAGAGCCGTATCTGAAAGGCAAAGGGAGAAAGAAAAACGCAGGTCAGCAACGGCGTAGCTTGGCCGCGATGAACGCAAGGAAGCAACAACTTACTCCAGGACTCTGCCGGCGCTCATGACGACCACCTTGTCATAGTCGATGATGGTACGAAGACGGTGGGCAATTGTGACGAGGGTGCGGTTGTCATCGTCTGCTTCGAGGTCGTCACGGAGAATTCGCTGGATACCACGATCCGTCTCGTAGTCCATGCTGGCGGTCGCTTCGTCGAGCAGCATGAGTTTGCTCTTGCGGATCAATGCGCGACATAGAGAGAGGACTTGGCGCTGGCCGTGGGAGAAGTTCTCCCCGCGGGCGTCTACCTCGGTCGACAGCGTGATAGCCTGGGCGTGCCCGCGGATGGCGGTGTCGGCCTCGTTCTCGTCTTCTTCCGTCGCATTGCCGGAGAAGGAGGCGACGCCTTTGCAGTTGTCGAGAGCGGCTTCGAGCTGCTCCCGTGGAACCCGGCCTGTGGGATCAAGATTGGACTCTACTGATCCGCTGAAAAGGACTGCTTCCTGCGGGATGATGGTGAGGCTTTTCCGAAGGCGGGTTCGGGGGAGTTTCGTAATGTCTACGCCGTCGAATAGAATCTCACCAGATACAATGTCGGTGAAGCGAAGAAGCGACAGTACGAGCTGGAAACGGTCAGCATCGAATATTCCTGACGGACGACCCTTTTTTTGGAATACTCAACGTACCGTGCTCTTGCCAGATCCGGTTCGGCCTACGACGGCAACCCGTTCTCCGGCGTTGAACTTTAGATTGATACTGCTCAGGATGTCGGGGCCATCGGGATCATAACGGATCGTCACGTTTCGAAACTCAACCTCCCCGGATCGGGGCCAGTCTTTTGGAATCACGTGAGTCTCGTCATCAACGTACTCGGCTTCACCTTCATCCGGATAAGGCTTGTCGTCCTTGTCTTCGGGTTCCAGCTTGACGTACTCCTTTACTCGGTGGAACTGCGTTTCTTGATTAGCGAGGCTTCTGCGCGACGGGATTCATAGCTTTTTGGGTCTCGCAACATACACTTTGCATCTCAACTTCGAGGTCGTTCATGGCTCGGACCATATAGAGGACGGTATTACTAAGGTCGTTGGCATTGGTTAGAGAGAAGCCGACCAAGCCTGCGCCGACAATGCCTGCTTTAGAAATGGCAATGATGCCGGCAAAGAGTGAAACAAGGGAGGTGACGAAATCTATCCGGACACCGACCCATCGGTTGCAATTGTAGTTGGCCTCGGCTGTCGCAGACCATACACGGAGCTTGTCCGCAAGGTCGAATCTGAACCCCTGGGCCTTGCCCTTTCTGGCTCGAATAACGGCGAGGCCGGAAAGGGTGTCGGCAAACTGCGAAAATACGGGAGACTGCGAGGACGATGTGAGACGCTTGATGACGACGGCGGTTCGCGTGTACATTTCTCCAATCAACACACCAATAAAGCAGGTAAAGAGTCCAGGAATCATGAAAATGGGCATGATGGAGCTGACAGCACCCAGCCGGAAGAAGAGCATCATGAATATGTCCATGATCTGACGAACCATGCCACTGAGATTGCCGTCAATCGATGCCATATCGCCGGAAAATCGGTTGGTAATTCGGCCCACGGGAATGGTCTTGAACCAAGACAGGGGAACACTTATGATGCTTCTAATAAAGTCATTATGTAGACGTCGGGCGGCACGCCAGCCACCCCACTCAAATGTGATGACAATGAGACCAAAAGCGATGATCTCGAGAAAAATGAATGCGGCAAAGATGCTCAGATAATAGGCAGCGTCGACCGGCCTGCTCTTCTCGTACGCTTCAACCCAAATGAACAACCAGAAATTGGCACCAAAATAGAAGATATTGGCCAGAAACAAACCAAGTATGCAGGCAACGGCGAACAATGGGTGGCCAAAGTATCCCATGTAGCCAATCATGGTCCATCTGGTAACTTTGCCTGACGCCTTGGCTTCCTGGTCGACGACGTCCTTGACTGGCACGTCCTGGGCAATCTTGTCTGGGTCATTCAAAGCGTCTGATGTGGCTTGCAGATCCGGTTCCGGAGGTGTTTCCACGTCGGTTTCGCTGCTGTCATCAGCGTCGCCTCCGAGGACCTCAGCAATCTTGATGGGTCGGCGCACGACCCCAATGTTGGGCTCGGCCGACTTGACCTGGCCCTTTTCCAGCAAGATGGAGAGGTCGGCCTGTGCGGCAATCCATGGAACCTGAGTAACAAGGACCACGGTGCGGCCCTTGAGCAATTCACCACAGAAGCAATGTTTCCAGACGCCAGCAGAAGTCTTCGCGTCTAGGGCGGCGAAGATGTCGTCAAGCAGCAATAAGGGAGCCTTGGAGTACAGGGCCCTGGCCAGAGCTACCCGTGCTCTTTGTCCACCGGACAAGGACGTTCCGTTCTCCCCGACTGATGTCCGATCTCCGTCTGGTAGCTCGCGCAGATCTTCAGGAAGACAGCAGGCAGTCAGAACCCGGTCGTATCGAACCTTTTCCATCGGGCTGCCAAACAGAATGTTGTCTTTGATTGTCTCATTTTGTAGCCAGGACGTTTGTGAAGCGTAAGCAATGTCGGCCGGAACAGAGATGGAACCACTCTCCAGATATGTCTCTCCCAAGATGGCCAGCATGAGGGTTGATTTGCCGCTCCCGCTCTGACCGGTGACGACATTCAGGCCGTCCTGGACAAAATCTAGCGAGATATCCTCGAGTCTAAACGTGGCTTTCCTATTCCGCCTGAAGTTTCCCTTTTCAATACGAAGCGGTCCTTCAGGGTATTGAACCAGTGGCACAGTGCTGGAAAAGTACTTGTCGAGTCGGCCGAAAGCAACCATGGCACCAGCAAAGCTTCGAGCGAAATAACTGGCCATCATGATGTTTCGACGAATGTTCTTCACAAGGTACACTGTCGTGAAAGCCGTGGAGGCTGTCAACGGCTGCTGATCGACCATGACATGCAGGCCAAACATGACGAGCAATGAAAGGTAAGGGAAGATTTGGGTGATTTGATTGATGAAAACTTGCAAGACAGACACGCCCCACAACGCCTTTTGTTCAAAGGCACGGGATTCTATAATCTTTTCCGTGATTGGCTTCTCCCAGGCGAAGTATTTGATGGCTTTGATGGAAGCTAAATACTCGGTCACGAGCGAAATTCGGGAGTCCTGAGCTTTTCGGACCTTTTTCTGTGTGCGGAACATCCACTTCCCGAGAAGGACGGAAATAGGGGTTGCAAGCACGAGGATAGCGACTCCGACGATGGACACCCAGCCAAGCATCCGGTATAACCCGACAAAAGACACAATGGTTCCGGCAGGAACACCCACCAGGATCGTTATGACATCTCGTGCCTTGAAAATGGCATCGACATCTGCGGCCATGAGGTTGGCCAGTCGCCCGGCTGAGGTGGCCTTGGTGCTGTTTTCCTTTTCCTTGTCTTCTTTTTCGTCATCGAATTTGGCGGCAAAAGGATCATCTTCAAGTTCCATAGATTCCAAGGCCCTTTGGTACAGTTCCTGGGTCATGGCAGACTTTATACGAACGATGAGCCTAGTGGAAGTGAAGACGTATCCCTGGAACAGGATGGATCGACTCATTGGGCCAAAGAAGGTGAGCAGCAACCACACCCACGGCCTACATATGGCAGAGCTCGGGTCGTCGAGGTAGGCAAGCAGCTGGAACATGCCAAAAGGAGCTACGTTTTCGAAAACATAGGCAAGACCAATCCAAATAGACATCAGGGTCAATTCCCTTCGCTGGAAGCGCAGCGTGGTCCAGAGGGTGGACTTGGAGGCGGCCCTGGCACGACGAACCTGGCGGAGGAGATAGAGAGGCTCGTCATACCAGGCCAGTTTTGGAATACCAGACATGTCGAGCTTGCCCCAGGTGCCTTTCCAGATAGTCGGGGTCAACCACTGGTAGGTGCAGTAGTAGTTGATCCAGCTGGTTTCCTCCTCCAGGGCGGGTTCGTCGGGCACACGGAAGCCCGGAATCGCGTAGGCAAGCTGCGGTTGAATCCATTGGCGAGGCGTGCACATGGCAACAGCCAGGCCGAAGGAGAGGGCGGCCGTGGCTCCAACGACGCTGGCATCTTTGGGGCACTCGAAGTCGATTTCGACGCAGGGAAGAAGCTGGGCCGTAACCAAAATGACCAATTCAGCAAGGGTGACGAGGTTGACGTGGTGCAGGGCTGCCTGACGCCACAGGACATCCGTGGCCAGACGAGATAATCCAAGGGTGAAGGCGTAGGCGAGAAGAACGAGGTTGAGCACGTGAGCGCGTCCTTGGAAAAACGCGACCGCGAGGAAGGCAAGAGCTGCGGCTCGAGCCATCTGCGACAACACCTCGTAGCGCCATCGAAGACCAGACGCTCTGGGCTTGACGGCATGCTGCGAAGAGCCGTGTTTCGAGCATCGTCTGACCAAGTGCAGGGCGATCAAAAGACAAGACGCGGCGAGGACAGCGGCCTGCGGGATGCCGGAGCGAGCGGCGCTCGAAGCCTCGACGATCCAAGGCACTTGGGGAGCAGCTGACGATGAAGAGATGCTACCAAGTTCGGACCATCAGCGACAGACGACTGAGACGGCCCAGTTGGGAGACACGATGACGTTTCGCTTTCGCAACCAACACCTGCCCAAGTACATTGAAGTTTGGAACGTACCGACTCAGAGTCACCCGGGGGCCATCGTCACCGAGTACAACGCGGTTGTGCATCGGGGAGAACTCATAGTCGCGGAATCTGTGGATCACCACGTTCATAGCCGCGACAATTAAGTCGGAGGCCGACGCGAACAAGAGCAGACGAGCGATGAGGCCTCGGCGAGATCACGAAACAAGCGGTCAGGCGCCAAGGAGGGAGAAGATGACGACAGTGACCTATCCCAACAAGTTGCAACAAGCTTGGAATGCTGAAGTGCGCGCGCGTGCAACTTGTCTCGGCCGCCAGCCACCTCGTCTCGTCACTGCGGGCCGACGAACAACCAACATCAGCCACCAGCAAAGGAGGATCTTGGGCCTCTGTTCAGCCCTGTTTCAGGGACCCGGCGACCAGGTATCCTTGATTCCTGACTGAGCCTCAGCAAAGCTCTGGAGAAGTTGTGCATTTCACAACTGGCCGATTCATTCCGGGGTCAGATGGCGCACGCCCTTGCAGGATTCAGGCACCCCTTTTGGCTCACGACGACTCGGAACGAAGCACGGCTGGTGTGTTTTGGTCCGGTTGGTCCGGCTGGTCCCGGCCAAAAAGGTCCTTCCTCCCGATCATGGTACTGTACCCGGGCGTTGACGTCGTCGTCGAGGTGAATTTACGCCAGCTGATCACGACGTTGTTACACTAGCGTCTTCAAGTATAACCACCCGGCTTCGATATTTGGTCAGTAGCTTTTCCGGTAGGAAAGTTGTTCTTTCCACATAAGATCTGTAACAGTGACCATTGCCGTGACTGTGACTCAAAACTAGTGTCCAACGGGGGGGTGGCGTGAGTTTAATCCCGACGAGTGGCTCGACTACGACGTAGCACCACCACATTTTCACATAAACCTAGTTACCGCTCGGCGGTGGTGGCAGTGCCCGTCCTATTGGGCCGCAAAGAGAAGGTCGACCGACGTCCACGGGTGTCGGGTCGTTTCGAGCAGCGGTCGCAAATTGCTGCTCTTGATGATGACCAGACAGACACCATTCTCGGTCCAGCAAGTCTGACTGATGGACATGCGCAGAGAGGACACAGGACACAGGACACAGCTTGATGAGATAGCACCTCTTTGGAACAGCAGACGCCAGAATATTGTCATTTTGCCCATCAACTAATCATGGGATGCTTGGCAGACGGATACTTCATAACGTCTTTATTTATCCTGGAGCGCGATGTTCCCGTTCTGAAGAAGCAGTACATCCGCGCGACCCGTGAGCCGCATAAGGTTTCCGCAAAGATAAAAATCACTAATCGTGCCCGCCCCACTTTATGTGGTTCGGCTAGCAAAAGCCCTCACCACCAAAGGTGGTGCTCGACAGCAAGGCGGGCCGGACACCAAGGCGGGCCAATTTTCAACCTAATAACGCTATTAACCTCTTCGCCTATAATGTACACCCTTCTCGTCCCAAATTTCTAGTAGATCTAGTACAGAATCCAGACGCCATTTACGTGCCTTTTTAGCTGCTTCAAAAAACGTCCTCTTGGCGTGGTTGTGGCGCCTTTTGTCGGCATGCTCTTTATGCTTGCTGTTCGCCTGATGAACTCGAGAAAGGTCTTTGCAAAGGCGTGATTGGAAGGAGAAACGGCGAATGGTTGACGCGACAGGTATGCATTTGTTGGCGGTGACGGGAGGGGAGCCATATGAAGAGGTGCATTATCTGTTGACTGTTTTTCTAGACCGGGAAATAAAAATAGGACATGTATAGAAAACCAGATATTACAGCCCTTTTTAAAAAAAAAATCAAAAAAATCAAAGGTCGTCACTCATTCATTGGAAGCTTCAACGAAAAAAAAAACCCCGGATGTAATTACGCAGCTCATTAAAGATCCACCTGATCAATCGCCGGCCACCATTGAGACCAGGCCCCCTGCTCGTCGAGGTTATTGCTGACTTCCGCGAAAAGCTGGTTCAACAAGGTATTAGTGTCGAGCTCGTGCTCGTGCTCGTGCTCGTGCTCGTGCCCTTGAACCGGCCAAGTCGCCTGCGCCGAGGGCCGCTCCGCGCCCCGAATCTCCCGAGTATGCGCGTCGGATCTATCCACGACACGGAACTCGTGGACAGACTGGTGTAGAGTATCAAAGTCTGCTCGTGTGCGCCCCTGGTATCGTGTCCGGTCCTCGGTTGCTCGCTCGTAGAGCACGGATGCATGGTGTATCGTTTTGATCTTGCGCGTGCCGCCCTCTCAATGTTAGCGCAACGGTGGCCACGGTCGTGTCATGCTTGCGGGCGGCTTACCCATCCGTCGGCGATTTTCCAGACAAGTCGAAACTTTTCCAGGTAGTCGAGACACATTTTGAGACAGTCGCTTGCTCGCGGGCTGCGGCCCAGGTTCATTCGGGGGTATTTCGCCACGTAGAGGTTGAGGTAGCCGGCTGAGAATGCGCAGAACCCGGCAAAGGGCGTCATGAGATGCACGCCACACTCGGAGGCCTCGTGTAGAATGGCGGCGATGTGCTCTGCCGCGCCGAAGAGGAGTCGGGAGCTGTCGTCCCACCAGCCCTCGGGGGCGGGCGCCCCCAGCATGGGCTGGTCGACTGGACCCCGTGGCTCCGACTCCGGGGTCGGCAGGAAGGGGAAGTACTCGCGGTGAAGCATGAGGGTGCTGACAAGGCGTAAGCAGGGGCGGCGGCGGCAAGTTGGGAGCCCCGTCGACCGCTACCGCTGTGGGAAGGGGATTCTTACCTCACGTAGTACAGGAGATTGAGGTAGACGAACGTCTCGCCGAAGCCGAGGTGACAATGACCTTTTGCCCTTGCCCATAGCACTCACATGCAAGCACACATCTCCCATTATCTGCAAAAATCACCCTTCATAATCCATGATAGAAGTCCACCACATAGCCAATCACCATTCTGGTGTTGCGACGCGCTAACTGCGGTGTGCTGGCGCAATGGTAGCGCGTAGTCCTCCTAATTCAGTGCGAAGTGGGAACGCAAGACTAAGGCTCAGGGTTCGAGTCCCTGGTATACCGAACGCGCTTTTTTTATGCTCAATCCAACAACCAACCGTCCATGCATCCATCCATCCACAATTAAGGTATACCCCGTGCGTGATCCTGCTACCTGCTTTTTTTTGTCCAAAATTCACGGCGTCTCCAGCCAGCGAGGGATCCGATATCCCCTTCGCGTCACCAATCAACGAACGCTCTCTTAATCCAGCCCACGGCATCCCACGGCATCATCATCACAACGTCACGCCACGCCCCCATGCGCACAAGAACGCCTCAGAGGCTCAGACGCCCTCATCATCTCATCATCGTGCGCAACACAAACAGCAGTCGCGTAATCCCCGTCATGGCTAATCGACACCAAAGCACAGACATCCTCGCCGTCCCTCGCACCGGCCCTGATCCTCACCACGGGCGGTCCGCTCCCCAGCGTCTCCCCCGCCCCGCCACCCGCCGTCCTCCGCTCGATTATGACATCGTGAAAGGTGAGTCTCCGGCGCGAATGTGCCTTGATGGCGGCCTCCTTGGCGGCAAACCTGAGGGGCACAACGGCTCCGATCCATCAGTTCCCCTATTCTCGCTTTCTCCATCCACCTGTGCATTGTATCGTGCAACAACGTACCGTCCTGCCACAAACGCAGCCGTCCTCCACAAGTCTGTGCCCCTGACGCCGCCGTCGCCGGGGGAATGGTCCGTCTTCAAATCAGCCGCCGACCAGTTCAGCCGCGCGCCGTGCCAGGCAACTTCCTCGGGGGCAAGGACGCGGTTGATGAAGCGTGTGCGGCGGGGCCCGCGCAGGATGGTATATATACGTGAGATTTGACAAATGTCTGTGCCGATGTTAATGGGGAAGGGGAAGGGACGGATTGGGGGCGCCATGAGTGCCTGGCATGACTGAGCGATTGTATGAAAACGCGCGTTATGCGTCTTGATGGTGGCACATGAGCGACGGAGCGAGCGAACTTGTTTAGTCGGGCTTATCGATACTGCGCCGGCCAGCACACTACGTCATAAGGCCACCTGCGCACATGCAGCATGCGCTTATACATCTCATGCTCCACAGTAAAATTCATGCGCATTCACTATCAAGGCCCCCCCGGCTGGAAATATTCTCCCTCACACTTTCAGTTGCTGTTTTCAAACGCCTCAAATTATTACACTTATAGCCACTCCACCATGTCACTTGAACGAATGCCCAAACCTCGTAGACACATGCACACATACAAACATAACCAAACAAAAAAAGTCACCCAAATACCGCAACAGAATCAACAATATTCACCAGCATGAGACAGAGGAAACAAAGGAAAAACACAGAGAAAAACACAAGAGGGAACAGAACCGTAGATTAATAGAGCCAGCCCTCAATTTTGTTGCATCGCATAGATTGCCGCCGCTGCTTGCCAGGATCTTGCGTCGACATGTTACTCGTTGAGCAGAGGAGCACGTTCGGCATCACCGCCTTCTTGGCGACGCCACATGTAGTCCCTGCCCGTCCAAGCCGGCACGGCTACTGTCACCGTGGCAAGGAATAGGACGGCCATGATGACAAAGGCAAAGATCCACTGGAGGGCAATAACCTGTCTCTCAAACTGGGCGACTCCAAGGGCCGCAGATAGGAGACTGAGCCAAAAGCCCATAGTGTAGTCCTGTAACATTTCATTCACATGTTAGATCTTGACTGCCCCCCATTTTCCGTCGCCAGGAGGACATAGACAGGGAACGGGAAAAGAGAGATGACGCACTTTAAAGACAACAATAAAGAAGCCGCCATACACCAGGATGGCCCAGATAAAAATGTTACCAAAGATCCTGGCCACCAGATTGTGCGGGTTGTGAACCATCAAAGCACCGTTCCAGTAGATGGCGACGAAAGTCCATGCCAGGGGCCCCGAGGCGACGGGGGCATGGATGAAGCGCGGCGACGTGTTGTGGCGGAAGTACAGGATCGACAGGTTAAAAAAGTTGATGATGAGTATGACCTCGGCCCAGATGAAGTGCGAGCGAACAAAGAGCATGACGAACGCAAAGTGGAGGAGGTTATTGAGGATGAAGTGGCCGCCAACGCTCGCCGCGTGGTTGACGGTCTCGGAAACGCGTGAGAAGAGATGTGTGATGTAGCCGAATTGGAGGATGAAGAGAATGACCCTGACAGTATATTAGGAGAAAACAAAAAAAAAAAAAACACTGCAATGGGCAACTTGCTAGACGAGAGGAAGAAGGGGAAGCTCATTTGGGGAAAGGGGGGGAGACACACCAGTAGATGTCGCCGAGGACCGGGCTCATGGTAAAGGCGGTGCGGACCAGGTTGTTCTGGTCCCAGATGCGGCGGCGGATGGTGTAGCCATCTTTGGGTTCGTTGACAACATAATAGATGGATACAATGACGGACAGCAACCAGGTGAGGAGGGTGAGGAGCTTGTAAGTGAGGATGGAGCCGGAGCTGTGAGACTCGCGATGGCTGAATGGATTCCCTGAGCCATGTCAGTTTTTCGTGTATTCATCATCTCATTCATAGCAAGTGTGAAGCTCGACTCACAAGCGTTCCAGTTCGTCATGATGACGTTTAGTTTTGACGACTTCTTATCTCAAGTCCTTTCGAATCCAGCAGAACGATCAATACGAGATTTCTGTGTCGTTATGGCAGTCACCACAAGACAAATCCAACTCTTTGTCCAGTTTGCTATATCGGGCGATGACGAGGAAAACGGCGGTTGCTGCAGGGAAGCAAAGACGAGGAGATGAGGAAAAGGTGGGCGATGGCAGTAGTCGGGGCAGGCAACCAAGCTTGTATTTATCCAAGAAGCGGGGTTGCAAGTTGACTGTTGTAGCAAAGTATCCTTCTTATTAAACTAGGTGCTAAAAACAAGACGCAATGTACTCGGTATCGGCAGATCAATGACGCCAGTGTTGGGGTGACACAGAGGTGGCAGGCCGGGGAAGGGAGGCAAGGAGGAGCAGCCTGTTCTCAAATGCTTGGCGACGGGTGCTTCGGGTGCCTCTTGCTTGGGCTTGATGCGACTTGCCACCGACGAATTGCTCGGGGCGCGGCTGATTTTTTGGTGAGGTGAGCTGGGTGAGACCCCGTCTAGCCTAGCCCGAGTTAAGGCTAGCGGCCAAGCTGCCACACCCCCACAGTACAATCCGAGTACGTACAATCCCAGCACAACTACCTACGCATCTGGCAGTCATAGCCCCTGCGTACATCTGTACGTACGTTAAATATAAAAAATTAATTTCAAGAACGCCACGCTTTATAAGCTCGAAATCTGAAACTTTCCATCTGTTCAGCCTTGCTGAAAAGTGTAGTGCTGGTAAAATGATGTTAAGCTTTCTAGTGCTTACTCTTGCTACATCAACTTGTACCTATAGGAGGTGTGGCGGATGGCTTGTGGCTTGAGTGCCCCGAACAACTCCCCCCACCTTGGGTCGCGTTTGCCCACTCGAGGTGCCCTGTTGTAAGTTACTTGCATTTTTGGCTGTAGACGCAGCCACTTTGTACTGGTAACAGGTAACTGCATGGCGTCAAGTGCCTTCGACTTTTGCACCCGTACCCACTTTTCAATTGTTTGTCTCTTGAGCTAGTACCAAGTTGCTATAACTCATGCACTGCCGCCCTGTCTGTTCCTGAGTCTCGCCGAAAAGAATGACGACCTGACGAACAGACGACGGCAATTTCTTTCTTTTTTTTTTCCATCCGGCACCACAAACACGAACTCTCTCACGAACTTGCTCCTTGGTCCCTGCTGTTTGTTTTGTGGCACGTCATACGTCTGCGTTGTGGTGTTGCGCAGCCTTGTTGGACACGGTCACGTAGAGCCGATACGCAGGGCCCCTGAAATCCAAACTCAATTTCCCTCAACCATTGATTATTCGCCCAACTTTCGACGACGCCTTATTTTCCACCTCTCCTTAACCGATAAAGACCCCTTTCTTCTCCAGTGATGACCCTTTGGTCATAATCCGTTCGGCACTCTTCTCAACACAGATCTTTGATGCCGGCCATGGAGGTGTCATCTCCTCCGGCGCAGAATCCTGTGACCACGACCAATGGAGGAGGCGCGTCATCTCCTGCTTTCTCAACCATCGAACCGGAACGGGTGGTTGAGCACCTGGCTGCTGTTTGCCAGGTAGCTCTCGGTGCCACACGAGAGGATCTCGAACAGCCTGGGAACTTGTTGCATAATAGCCGTTATTCCGAGACTGTTTCGCGTTGCACTCGTTTTGCGAATGATACCCAAAACGTTCTGTACATACAGAAAGACATCGCCCATTTTTCCGCCGTTGAGAAGGCAACAGACGCTGCTGGTGAGCAAAAAGCTACAATTTCGGCCCAGCTCAACGTTTGAGGACTTTGCTAATGCGGCATGACGCCTTGTTGCGTCTTATCCAGTCCCGTCTTCGTTTTATTACACTCTTGCGACAGAAATATCCTCCTCCGTCACGACAGTTGCATCTCTCGTCCTGTTGAAGACGCCTCAGCCTATAGACCCGGCCAGACCTCTTACGTCACAAATATTTATTACTAATTTACCTGGGCCTGCCTCCCTTAATACCGCCGTAGGAGAGCAAGGCGCTTCACTTTCCCCTTGGGAGGTTCTTCATTCTCAAGTTCACCATGCACTGGTTCCTTACTTCGATGCCAACACAAAGAGTCAGCAGCTAGCAAACGGGTCTAGAGGCCGATCCGATGTCGATGCGAAGACAGGTATTCCTGTTACCAAAAAGAGATTAAACGACCTGGAGTTGAGCTTGTTGCATTTGCAGCAAAATGTCGACATTCCCGAGATATCACTCACCTTCCACTCTGTCGTCCAGAGTGTCCTTGATGAAGCCGACGTCCGCCACAGCAAGGCAGCCATCGACGCGATTCCGCAAAACCTATTGCAAGACAGCACTTTCCTGAATAGGCTGCAGGCCAACGTCAACACATGGATCAAGTCTATACAGGGCGTCACGAAAATGACAAAGGACTCGTCATCAAATACAAACCAGGAATTCAGTACCGCCAGTCAGGAGGTCAACTTTTGGCTGTCCATGGAGTCGGCTTTGGAGGGCATTGAGGGCCAGCTGCGAAGTGAGGGCGTCCTCTTGACGCTCGAGATTCTCAAGCATGCCAAGCGATTCCAGGCCACCGTTAGTTTCACCGCCGACACTGGATTAAAAGAGGCCATGGATAAGGTGCAGAAGTACAATCAGCTAATGCGGGACTTCCCCCTGGATGAGTTATTGTCTGCTACTTCGTTGCCAAAGGTCCAAGAGGCGATTTCACAAATTTTCAACCATTTGAATAAAAAGCTGAGAATCTGTCCATATCCAATCCGCCGAGCTTTACCACTGGTTGAGGCCATCTCTGCTGATCTTGATGACGGACTTCGTCGACTTCTACCAGGTACAGAACTGGTTAATCTCGACAATCAGCAGTTCCAGGCCCTCATGCGGACTTGCGATGGCATATTTCGCACCTGGGAGGAGAGCGTTAAGGAATTTACAAATGTAGCTCGTGAAGTCACTCGTCGCCGCAACGAAAAGTTCATTCCCATCAAGATCAACAAGAAGCACTCAGAACTCGAATCTCGAATCAAGTACGTCGGCACCTTCCGCGACAACCACGAACAACTTCAACGAACTATTGTCAACGTTCTTGGCCCCAAGGCCACGATTCCGGGCGTGACAGAGACCACTGGCACAAACGGAGTGATGGTGGAGGAAATCGGTGACGTGGATGCTGTAGAAGAGGTCAAACAAGCTTGGGAAGCACTACAAAATGTCGACTTGCTGGATGTCACTGAACAAGGTAAGGAACGATGGGTACGAGCAGAGAACTTGTACAATGAGCGCACAACCAGAGTCGAAAACTCGATTATTGCTAGACTTCGAGATCGGCTCGCGACAGCCAGGACCGCCAATGAAATGTTTCGCGTCTTTTCCAAGTTCAATGCCCTTTTCGTTCGTCCAAAGATTCGCGGAGCCATTCAGGAGTATCAAAATCAGCTCATGGACCACGTTAAACAGGCTATCAACGGACTTCACGAGCGATTCAAACAGCAATATGGTCACTCAGAGGCTCACGCCATGGCTCAACTCCGTGACCTACCTCCAGTCTCTGGAGCAATCATCTGGGCCCGGCAAATTGAACTTCAACTAGATGGCTATATGCGGAAGGTAGAGGCTGTTTTAGGTCCCGACTGGACACTTCATGCCGAGGGTCATAAGTTGCAAGAAGAAAGCGAGCTGTTCAAACACAAGCTTGATACTGGCAGAATCTATGAAGCATGGCTAACCGACGTTGGTCGACGAAAGATTTCCATCTCTGGACAACTGTTCGAGATCGCTCGCGTCCGATCCGCTGGCGGTATTCTGGAGCTCGCGGTGAACTTTGACCCTCAAATCATCACCTTGTTCAAGGAGACGAGAATCTTGACATGGCAGTCTTACGCTGTCCCCCACGCTGTCACGACTGTATCGAAGGATGCAAAGAGAGTATATCCATACGCTGTTAGCCTGATGGAGAGCGTCAGAACATTATCTCAGACAATGCGACAAATATCTACCATGGGCGAAGAGTCAGTCCTACTTAATGGCTATCGCAATGATGTTTACAAACTGATAGGTGACGGCGTTCCCCTTCGATGGGAGTCCTTCATCAACTCTCATGAGCTGTTCTACGCAGAGCAACGGCAAGCTCGTCCGATGCTTCCCGGTGGTGCCGAGTTTGCTCTCTCCAAGAGCAGTGAGAGCAAGCACGGAATGTTTATTCGTGGGTTTGCTGCCGCCGTTTCCGTTCTGCAAAGCAAAGCAGTAGCTCTCAGTCATATTCATGCCACTGTCGAGCAAGCTCTCAAAGAAATTAGCAACTGCCCATATGATTCTTCCGCTTTCCAATCTCGTCTCAACACCATCCAAACTGCTGTTGACCAACTGAACTTGGAGCAATATGTCAATCTGGAGTTTTGGGTGCGAGACTTGAATCAGAAGATACAGTCCATTCTGCTAAGTCGCCTCCATGCCGCAATTAGCGCTTGGATTGCTGCCTTCGAGGATGAAGCCTCAGATGCGGGTCGAAGGAAGAAAACTTCTGAAGAAGAGTTCAAGTCAGACGGGCCCGTGATGAAGCGCCTCGTGCTGGAATTGGTCATGCGAAATCAAGTCATCTATCTCGACCCTCCATTAGAGTATGCCAGAGCAAGCTGGTTCTTGCACTTGCATGACTGGCTGGGCATCGTTTGCAACCTGCGGAAGATCAAGGCAGCACGTTATCAAATGAGCCTAAGTACTACTGCTGCTGAGGAACACCGGTTCACCGACCTTCCGACCGAGTGCGCCAGCATACTTCATTGCGTATACGTTTCCGTCGAGAAGAAGCTGCAAGAAATCGGCGCCTATATAGACAAGTGGCTTCAGTTCCAGTCGCTCTGGGATCTCCAGTCTGAACAGGTGTACGATGTTCTTGGTGACCAACTGGCTCGGTGGCTCGAGTGTCTGCAGGACATTCGCAAAGTGCGAACCACATTTGATACCCAAGAAGTCAGTCGATCCTTTGGTCATATCACTATTGACTATGATCAAGTTCAGACAAAGGTGAACGCCAAGTACGACCAGTGGCAGCACGAGATCTTAATCAAGTTTGCAAGCCGGCTTGGGTACCGCATGCGAGATGTCAGCGCTGAGATCGAGAAAGCACGCAAGCAGCTAGAGGGACAGAGCTCCGACACCTCGTCTACCGCCCAGGCTGTCCAGTTCATCACAGCTGTTCAGAGCTGCAAGCGCAATGTCAAGTTGTGGGCCCCGGAAATCGACATGTTCCGGCAGGGACAGTCGACTTTGGTACGACAACGGTATCACTTCCCTAATGATTGGCTTCATATTGAACACATTGACAGTCAGTGGGAGGCGCTGAAAGAGATCCTGGAGAAAAAGTCACGTGTTATGGAGGAACAATCTGATGCCATGCGTGCCAACATTGTGGCTCAGGATAAGCTGGTCAACGAACGCATAGGTGAGATTATATCACAGTGGAACGAAGAAAAGCCCGTGTCTGGCACGATCCAACCCGACATTGCATCTGCTACATTAAGCACATTTGAAACCAGAATTGCGAGCCTGCAGGACGATTTACAGCAGGTCATCAAAGCCAAGGAAGCTCTTGATCTCCCCGTTGGCGCAGAAAGTTCTCTGGATGCCACTCTTGAGGAAGTCCGTGATTTTCAGTCGGTTTGGTCTAGCTTGTCTACCATTTGGTCTAGCTTGAATGAGACCCGGGAGATACTTTGGACTGCAGTTCAACCCCGGAAAATTCGATCCAAGGTCGACGATCTCATCAAGAGTACCAAGGAAATGCCTAGCAGAATGAGGCAGTACGCCGCCTTCGAACACGTTCAGTCTGTGCTACGTGGATTCCTCAAGGTCAACTCGATCTTGTCAGACCTCAAATCCGACGCTATTCGCGAGCGCCACTGGCATAAGATCTACAAGCAAATCAAGCCCCAGAAGCGATTCTCACCTAGCTCAATGACATTAGGCGATGTTTGGGACCTCAATCTAGTCGCTACGGAAGCCATTGTTAAGGATATCATTGCCCAAGCCCAGGGAGAAATGGCTCTCGAAGAGTTCTTGAAACAAGTCCGCGAGACGTGGCAAAACTATGCATTAGACATGGTCAACTATCAAAACAAGTGCCGTCTGATCCGCGGCTGGGACGACCTTTTTGCCAAATGCAGTGAAAATCTCAACTCGTTGCAAGCCATGAAGCATTCACCCTATTACAAGGAGTTTGAAGAGGAGGCCGTCTCGTGGGAAGATAAGCTGAACCGTGTTCATGTTCTCTTTGACGTTTGGATCGATGTTCAGCGACAGTGGGTATACCTCGAAGGCGTTTTCACCGGCAATGCCGATATTAAGCACCTCCTGCCCATTGAGTCGGGTCGTTTCCAGAACATTAACAGCGAGTTCTTGTCTGTTATGAAAAAAGCCAACAAGACCCCATATGTTTTGGATGTGCTGAATATTCCAAACGCGCAGAAGTCTCTAGAACGCCTAGCAGAAATGCTCAGCAAGATTCAGAAGGCATTGGGTGAATACTTGGAGAAGGAACGGGTCTCATTCCCACGGTTCTACTTTGTTGGCGACGAAGATCTCCTGGAAATGATTGGTAACAGCAATGACACGCTGCGTATTGCCAAACACTTCAAGAAAATGTTTGCTGGCCTGTCCGGCCTCGTGATGGGCAATGAAGAGACTGTCATATCTGCTTTCACTTCCAAAGAAGGCGAAACTGTCCAGCTCAAGAAGGAAATATCTTTGGCAACGACACCACGTATCAATGACTGGTTAGCGCTTCTTGAGGGTGGTATGAAGTCCACTCTTGCCGAGCTTCTTGCTGAAGCTGTGGAGCAGTACACACCAATTTTCGAATCTGAAGCCATTGACAGTGCCGCTTTGAACACATTTATGGAAGCGTTTCCCAGTCAAATTGTCGTGCTCGCTACACAGGTTGCATGGACAACGGCCGTTGACAAGTCTCTGGCTGCCGGTGGACAAAGCCTGCAGACCTTATACGATAGAGAAGTGCAAGTACTACGAGTGCTTGCTGAGACTGTATTGGGCGACTTGGAGATCATCCTGCGGAAGAAGTGCGAACAGATGATCACTGAATGTGTCCATCAGCGTGATGTGATTGAAAAGCTCATCAACAATAAGACCAATACTGCTAGTCACTATCTCTGGCAGCTGCAAATGAGATATGTTTATGTCCCTGAAGGTAACTTCCTGGACCGTCTCCATGTCAGAATGGCCAACGCTAAGCTCAACTACGGTTTTGAGTACCTCGGTGTGCCTGATCGTCTTGTTCGAACGCCGCTTACCGATCGCTGTTTTCTCACCCTCACTCAAGCTTTGTGCCAGCGTCTTGGTGGCTCGCCTTATGGTCCTGCAGGAACAGGAAAGACTGAATCCGTCAAAGCACTTGGTCTTCAACTTGGTAGATTTACGCTTGTCTTCTGCTGTGACGACACTTTTGACTTCCAAGCCATGGGGCGAATTTTCTTGGGTATTTGCCAAGTAGGGGCTTGGGGTTGTTTTGATGAGTTCAATCGCCTAGAGGAGAGGATCCTCTCTGCCGTGTCGCAGCAGATTCAAAATATTCAGCTTGGTCTCAAACAAGGTGCCGAAGATAGCAAATCGCTGATCGAATTGGTTGGACGTCAGCTCAGCGTCAATGACAACACCGGTATCTTCATCACGATGAACCCTGGCTACGCCGGTCGGTCCAACTTACCTGACAACTTGAAAAAGTTGTTCCGCAGTGTAGCCATGTCCAAGCCAGACAAGGAGTTGATTGCCGAGGTCATGCTCTACTCGCAAGGTTTCAATCAGGCGAAGCAGCTGTCCAAACAGACTGTCCCATTCTTCGACCAATGCTCGGGAAAACTCTCCAAGCAAGCGCATTATGATTTTGGTCTGCGTGCGTTGAAGAGTGTTTTGGTCAGTTCCGGTGGTCTGAAAAGAGCCCGTCTGATTGATAGCAACCACGAGGCTGAGGAGATTGTCGAGCCCGAAATCGTTGTCCAGAGCATTCGAGAAACCATTGCTCCCAAGCTGATCAAGTCTGATGTTGACATTCTTAGCACCATCGAGAAGGATTGCTTCCCCGGCATCGACTACATACCCGCCAATTTGGTCGAGTTGGAAGGCGCTCTCCGCAATCTCGCTGCAGAGCGTCACCTTGTTGTGACAGATCTGTGGATGACCAAGGTCTTGCAGCTGTACCAAATTCAAAAGATACACCATGGTGTCATGATGGTCGGTGACTCAGGTACCGGGAAATCGGCCGCCTGGAGACTTCTGCTCGATGCTCTCCACAAGGTCGAAGGCATTGAGGGCGTCTCTCACGTCATCGACTCAAAGGTTATGTCCAAGGAGGCTCTGTATGGTAACTTGGATGCCACCACACGTGAATGGACGGATGGCCTCTTTACCAGCATTCTCCGCAAGATTGTTGACAATCTTCGTGGCGAAGATTCTAAGCGACACTGGATTGTCTTTGACGGTGATGTTGATCCAGAATGGGTGGAAAACCTGAACAGTGTCCTTGATGACAACAAACTTCTCACGCTCCCAAATGGTGAGCGGCTCAACTTACCACCCAATGTTCGAATCATGTTCGAGGTCGAGACATTGAAGTATGCCACTCTCGCCACTGTCAGTCGGTGTGGGATGGTTTGGTTCAGTGAAGACACCGTCTCACCAGAGATGATGGTGAAGAACTATCTTGAGACGCTTCGTAGCGTGCCATTCGAGGACCTGGACGAGGACAGCGTTGCCACTGGCCAGGCTCCTACCAAGATGCTCGCCGTTCAAGGAGAAGTTTCAGACTTGTTGAAGGTCTACATGACATCTGAAAACTTTATCCATCAAGCCCTCGAACGCGCTGAAAAGTACAACCACATCATGGAGTTCACTGTTGCGCGTGTGCTCAACACATTGTTCTCGCTGCTCAACAAGGCTGTCAGGGATGTTATCGAGTACAATGGCCAGCACTCGGACTTCCCGCTGGATGCTGAACAGATTGAAGCGTTCATTCCCAAGAAGCTTCTTCTCGCCCTGGTCTGGGCCTTGACCGGCGATTGTCCTCTGTCGGATCGAAAAGCTTTTGGCGATGACCTCTGCGCGCTTGCAAGTTTTGGATCGCCACCTTTGGACGGAAGCAGCTCACTGATTGACTTTGATGTCAGCCTGCCCAGGGCTGAATGGATCTCTTGGCAAACTCAAGTACCAAGCATCGAGGTCAACACACACTCCATTATCCAGACCGATGTGGTGATTCCAACTCTGGATACCGTTCGCCACGAAGATGTTCTCTACTCTTGGCTTGCCGAGCACAAACCCCTCTTACTCTGCGGGCCCCCTGGTTCCGGCAAAACGATGACTCTCTTCAGTGCCCTCAGGAAGCTCCCCAATATGGAGGTTGTCGGCCTTAACTTTTCGAGTGCTACCACACCTGATCTTCTAATCAAGACCTTTGAGCAGTACTGTGAGTACAAGAAGACGCTCAATGGAGTCATGCTTTCCCCCACGCAAATTGGGCGTTGGCTAGTTGTCTTCTGCGACGAAATCAACTTGCCCGCTCCTGATAATTACGGGACTCAAAGAGCAATCTCATTCCTGCGACAACTCGTTGAGCATAACGGCTTTTGGCGCACCTCTGACAAGTCTTGGGTTACCCTTGACCGTATTCAGTTTGTTGGTGCTTGTAACCCCCCGACGGACGCAGGCCGCACCCCTCTCGGCGCCAGATTCCTGCGTCATGCTCCTCTCATCATGGTGGACTATCCTGGAGAGCTCTCGCTCAACCAGATCTACGGCACGTTCAACTCTGCTGTCTTGAAGATCATTCCCGCTCTTCGTGGCTACGCCGAAGCCCTTACGCATGCCATGGTTCGATTCTACCTGGAATCTCAGCAGAGGTTTACCCCCAAGATCCAGCCTCACTATGTTTACAGTCCTCGTGAATTAACTCGCTGGGTTCGTGGCGTATACGAGGCAATCAAGCCATTGGAGATTTTGTCAATTGAAGGCTTGATCCGCATCTGGGCACACGAAGCTCTGCGACTCTTTCAGGACCGTCTCGTTGCCGAAGACGAACGTCAATGGACAGACGAGGCAGTTCGGCGCATTGCTCTGGAGCACTTCCCCAACATTGACGAGGGCAAAGCCCTTGGTGGACCAATCCTCTTCTCCAACTGGCTGTCCAAGAACTACGTGCCCGTCGACCGTGAGGAGCTCCGTGACTTCGTCAAAGCCAGACTCAAGACCTTCTGTGAGGAAGAAGTTGATGTGCCACTTATCCTGTTCAACGATGTTCTGGAGCACGTGCTGCGAATTGATCGTGTGTTTAGGCAGCCGCAGGGCCATCTTATCCTAATTGGCGTCAGTGGAAGTGGCAAAACTACCCTGTCACGATTCGTTGCTTGGATGAATGGCCTCAAGGTGTTCCAGATCAAGGTCCACGGCAAGTACTCGGGCGAGGACTTTGACGAGGATCTTCGTGACGTGCTACGACGATGTGGTTGCAAGGGCGAAAAGATATGCTTCATCATGGACGAGGCAAACGTTCTGGACTCTGGGTTCCTGGAACGCATGAACACGTTGCTGGCTAACGCAGAAGTGCCCGGTCTGTTCGAGGGTGACGAATATGCTGCTCTCATGACTGCTTGCAAGGAAGGCGCTCAGCGTCAAAACTTGCACCTGGATTCACCAGAAGAGCTGTACAAGTGGTTCACTCAACAAATTGTGAACAACCTCCATGTTGTCTTCACTATGAACCCGCCGGAAGAAGGCTTGTCATCCAAGGCAGCTACCAGTCCCGCCTTGTTCAACCGATGCGTGCTCAACTGGTTCGGAGACTGGTCAGACCAGGCTCTCTTCCAGGTCGGTCATGAGCTCACGCACTCTATTGATCTTGACTGCAGCACATTCCAGGCTCCCGACACCATCCCAGTCGCATACCGCGGGCTCAGCCTGCCCCCATCTCACCGCGAGGCTGTTGTCAATTCTATGGTATATATACACTACTCGCTTCAGCGATACAACGAGAGGCTCTACAAGCAGCAGAACAAGGTAACTTTCCTCACGCCTCGACATTTCCTGGATTTTGTTGGTCAGTATGTCAAGCTGTACAATGAGAAGCGTGAAGATTTGGAAGAGCAGCAGCGTCATTTGAATGTCGGCCTCGAGAAGCTAAGGGACACCGTGGACAAGGTGCGCGATCTGCGTGCGAGTCTGGCGGAGAAGAAGACACGGCTTGAACAGAAGGATGCAGAGGCGAACGAAAAGCTGCAGCGCATGGTTGCGGACCAACGAGAGGCCGAACAAAGAAAAAATACCTCACTGGAAATCCAGGCGGCTTTGGAGAAGCAAGATGCCGAAGTGGCGAAGAGAAAGAAGGTGGTATTGGAGGATCTCGCAAAGGCCGAGCCAGCGGTTGAAGAAGCCAAGGCCAGTGTCAGCAACATCAAGAGGCAGCATCTGACTGAAGTGCGATCCATGGGCAACCCTCCACAGGGTGTGAGACTTGCGCTTGATGCCGTCTGCACCTTGCTCGGCCACAAGATCAACGATTGGAAAGCGGTGCAGGCGGTTGTGCGCAGAGATGATTTTATCGCCAGCATAATCATGTTTGATAATGGCAAACAGATGACCAGGGCGCTGAGAAACAAGATGCGAAACGACTTCCTCTCCAACCCCGAGTTTACGTTTGAAAAGGTCAACAGAGCCTCCAAGGCGTGCGGTCCTCTCGTGCAATGGGTCGCCGCCCAGGTCAACTATGCAGACATTTTGGACCGCGTTGGTCCCCTCAAGGAGGAGGTCACCCAGCTTGAAGAACAGGCCTTACAGACCAGAGCCGAGGCCAAGGCCGTTGAGAACAACATTGCGGAACTCGAGTCCAGCATCAATACTTACAAGACTGAATACGCTGCGCTCATTAGCGAGACACAGGCCATCAAGTCGGAGATGTCCAAGGTTCAGTTCAAGGTTGACCGAAGTGTACGGCTCCTGGACAGCCTTTCGTCGGAAAGGACGCGTTGGGAAGAAGGAAGCAAGTCATTCGAAACACAGATCAGCACACTCGTCGGCGATGTGCTCACGGCCGCCGCCTTCTTGGCGTACAGCGGCTTGTACGATCAGACATTCCGAAAGTCCATGATGGATGACTGGTGCCACCAGCTTCACCTGTCGGGAATTCAGTACAAGTCCCCCAATCCGATTACCGAGTACCTCTCCAGCGCGGATGAGCGCCTTGGCTGGCAGGAGAACACATTGCCAGTGGATGATCTCTGCACCGAGAATGCAATCATCCTCAAGCGCTTCAACCGTTATCCGCTCATTGTTGATCCGTCGGGAAGAGTGACGGAATTCCTGCAGAAGGAGTGCAAGGACAGGAAGCTCACGGTGACTAGCTTCTTGGATGACACATTCACGAAGCAGCTGGAAAGTTCTCTGCGCTTTGGCAACCCGATCCTTATTCAGGATGCCGAACACTTGGACCCAGTTCTCAACCACGTCTTGAACAAGGAGTATCAGCGCACCGGAGGCCGTGTTCTCATCCAGCTCGGCAAGCAAGAGATTGATTTCTCACCAGCATTCAAGCTTTACTTGTCCACACGTGACCCCTCGGCGCAGTTTGCTCCAGATATTTGCAGCCGGACTACATTTGTCAACTTTACGGTCACCAAGAGCTCCCTCCAGACGCAGTCACTAAACGACGTGCTCAAGTCCGAGAGGCCCGACGTGGACGAGCGCCGTACCAACCTCATCAAAGTTCAGGGCGAGTTCAAAGTGCATCTGCGCCAGCTAGAGAAGCAGCTTCTGCAGGCTCTCAACGAGTCTCGCGGTAATATTCTCGACGATGACAACGTGATAGAGACGCTAGAGAGGCTCAAGACGGAAGCAGCGGAGATTTGCGCCAAGATGAGCAACACTGAAGGTGTCATGGCCGAAGTAGAAGAGATAACCCAACAATATGGTGTCATTGCAGGCTCTTGCAGTGCAGTGTTTGCTGTCCTCGATCAACTGCACTTTCTCAACCACTTCTATCAGTTCTCTCTGCAGTACTTTTTGGACATATTCCAGCTGGTACTCCATGGTAACAGGAACCTCGCCAACGAGACTGATCACAACACGCGCCGTGACATTATCGTCAAGGACCTTTTTGTCAACACTTTCAAGCGCACGGCTCTCGGTCTGCTCCAAAAGGATCGAATCACGCTCGGCATGCTTCTTGCCCAGGCTTCTCCCTACAAGATGGATAAGTCACTGATTGATGTAGTCCTTGACGATCGCATCGAAGGCAAGGATTTGTCTTCCACCCCAGAGCTGAAGCACCAAGCTTTTATGGAAGCCAAGAAGCTTAGCATCCTAAAGGAGAAGCTCGATGGAGTTGCTGATGAAGATTGGAACAAGTTCTTCGCAGAGGAGCTTGCGGAAGACGTCGTGCCTCAAATATGGGACAGCAAGACGAGTCCGACGGACCAGTCGCTACTGTCTTTGCTGCTTGTCAAGTTGTTCCGTATGGATCGCTTTGTGCCTGCAGCTGAACGCGTTGTCGGCCATGTGTTTGGCAGCGAAATCTTTGACTTTGTCGACGACCTCAAGGAGACGGTTGCCCAGGTATCTGCTACTCTTCCCATTGCGCTGGTATCTAGCCCTGGTTTCGATGCCAGCTACAAGGTGGACAACCTGGTGGAGAGAACAAATGTCAAATGCACCAACATTGCCATGGGATCGAACGAAGGCATCGCCAGTGCTGACAAGGCGATTAGCAATGCTGCTCAGGACGGATCTTGGGTTCTGGTCAAGAACGTTCATTTGGCACCCACCTGGCTCCAGAGCCTTGAGAAGCGTATGGAGGCACTCAACCCTCAAATGGACTTTAGACTGTTCCTCTCGATGGAATCCAGTCCCAAGATTCCAGTCAACCTGTTGCGTGCTTCTCGGGTGTTGATGTATGAGCAGCCTGCTGGCGTAAGGGCCAACATGAAGGACTCAATGTCTTCCCTGTCGACGCGGTCAACCAAGAGTCCCGTTGAAAGAACGAGGCTGTACCTGCTCATCTCGTTCCTGCATGCTGTTGCACAAGAGCGGCTACGATATGCACCGAATCTTGGTTGGAAGGGTTTCTGGGAGTTCAATGACAGCGACGTGAGTAATACTACCCTTGGCCCTCCGTGTTTGTTTACATCATTTGCTGACCGGGGTCCAAAAAAAAAAACAGTACGAATGCTCGGCATTTATTGTCGACACCTGGCTGGATAGTGTGGCGGGCAACCGGACCAACATTGCCCCTCAAAATATTCCCTGGGAGATGATCCGCTACTTGGTTACCGAGACATATGGTGGCAAAATTGACGATGAAGGGGATTTCAAGCTGCTCGGCCAGCTGGTTACTTCACTCCTGACTCCCGATGCATACGATGTTGATCACAAGCTGGTGGATGGCCCTGACGGCGGCCTGCTTGTACCTTCTGGAACGAGCCTGCAGGACTTCATGGCCTGGGTGCAAAGGCTTCCCGAGCGCGAACCGCCCACTTACCTGGGTTTGCCTGCCAATGCAGAGAAGTTGTTGCTCGTTGGGCTCGGGCGCAGTCTCATTTCGGATCTGCGCAAGGTGACGGAACTGCTCGATCAGGGCGAGCAACTGGTGACGGAGCCGTGAGCGGGCGGGATTGTAGGTGTGGTGGTTGAGGATTGATTGGGATTTCTATACCCTCCATGTATGCTGGTCAGGCATGACTGTTTGCAATTCACTTGTTTGTACTACAATGCAGGTACGCGCACTTGAGATTGGATGCAGCATGGGCCGCCGCGCATGGGCAGGTTTTTGTTGTGTGGTGTATTGCGTAGAGGAGGTTACATAGCCTGACACCCGACGGTGGCATTGTGTGCTGGTCTGAGCAAGAGGATGTGTTGGCGTTGTCGAGAATCGACATGTTTGTGCATGAAGTTGTGCATGTTGTGCAGTTGTGCAGTTGCATAAAAGGATATACGGAGGACGCCGTTGATCATGTGTCGGCGCAAACCCAAGTCAGTCCCGGCCTCAACGGGCATCCTGCACAGTTCGACTGCCAAAAAGAACCAAGCTCCGGCTACCACGGCGCCAGCTTGCCGCCGCTGTCTACAACAGCCCTCAGCCTCGCCGGCATGAGGTCCACCCAGACATTCACCCTCTCCTGGTCGAGGACCACGTGCCTCCACGCGTCGCGGGCCGCGTCCCTGAGCGAAGCCTCGTCCCAGTCCCTCAACGGCTTCACCTTCCAGCGCTTGCCGGGCGGCCAGACGGAGTCGAGAGGGCTCAGGTCGGGGCTGTCGCCGCAGTTGAAGTGGCTCCGCAGCCCGTTGAGCTCCTTCCACTGCCGCACCATGTTCACCTTGCTCAGCGCCCCGTGGGCAAAGGACTCGGTGTCCTCCTCGAGGATGAAGGACTGCGGGCCGCCCATGGCCGGCTGCAGCCACGGCTTGACGTGCCTCTCGAGCACCTTGTCGTGGTAGGCGGCCATGGTCATGGCGCCCGACGAGTTGGGGCTCGTCGAGTCGTGGTAGAAGACGAGGTCGCTCTTGAAGTCGTGGCCCACGCACGCCCAGGCGTGCACCCTCTTGACGTCCCTCGTCCACCGGACCCGGGGGCCGTCCGCGCCGTCGTCGCCGCCGCCGCCGCCGCCGCCGCCCTCGCAGCCCGGGCAGTGCTTCTCCCCGGGCCGGGGCACGACCCTCATGGCGCCGTCGAGCCCGAAGCCAAAGTGCAGCTCGCACCCGAACCGCACCGTCCTCCACGCCGTCCCGGCGCCCGCAAACGCGTCCAGCATCTTGCGCGCCCACTCGACGCGCCGCTCGCGGCACCTCCTGCTCACCCACGCCCTCCCGCACCCCAGGCACCGCCTGTACCCCAGCGTGCCCATGGTCCTGTGCATCGTCCTCGGGTTGCAGCCCATCTCCACGCCCGCGTGCCTCGCCAGCCCCGCCCAGTTGAGGTACACGTCCTCGTACGCCTCGTCCCAGAGGATGCTCTCCATCTTCTGCTGGTCCCCGTCCGACACTTTGCCGGGCCGCCCGCGCGTCTCCTCCCACTCGGGGTCGTTGCGCCTCGACGCCGGCCCGCTGAGCGCCGCGTACCCCTGGGACCGCGACAGCTCGAAGTGTCTGAATATGGCCGACTTGTTGACCGGCAGCCCCTGCGACTCGAGGTAGCTTATAGTTCCGCGGACCATGGCCTTTTTCGGCGCGTCTCCGTGTTTGTAGTCCGGGGCCATCCCTTTTCCTCTCGAGCGCCTGCCGAGGAGCGGAGCGTCCCCGTCCCCGTCGGCTCTGCTCTTCTCCTCTTCTCCCTCCTTTTGCTCTTCAGATGATGTCGGTTGATGCCCGCCGATGGTGTAAGTCGGGTTGCGTCCGAGTGATCCGAGGGTAGCGTGGGTGGAGGCCGAGTCGTGACAAAAACTTTGCGTGCTTGTTTTTGTCGGCCGAGCTTCGCCTGCTGGTCACGTGATGCTCGCCGTTGCCTGCGTCCGGCACTTGTTTCCTCTCGTGTTGCAGTTGCATACACCCGACGCCATCCGCAGAATGTCGTCACCCGAAGCCAAGTCCTCCTTGTTACAAGTAGTAGTTAAAATTAAGGCCGTCATGTAATCCAAACGGGTGCCCAACCCTCCCTGCCTTGGCAGAATGGTGGCAGCCCTCCCCGCCGGAGGACAAAAGTTACCCGAAAACTATGTACCGTCCGACTCTCCGCACACGCGCATATACGTCCGAGTCCAAGGAAAAAAGCGGCTTCTTTGTTGCCCCCAAACTCGTTGCCGCTTCCGCTGGCG
Organism: Metarhizium album ARSEF 1941; assembly: GCF_000804445.1. Classification (NCBI taxonomy): domain Eukaryota; kingdom Fungi; phylum Ascomycota; class Sordariomycetes; order Hypocreales; family Clavicipitaceae; genus Metarhizium; species Metarhizium album. The sequence goes on from NW_024467575.1 coordinate 1,948,075, forward strand.
CAACCAACATGACCACTTCGCCAAACGTCAGCTCCAAACCCAATCATCATGGCCACCTTCCTCCTCTTCCCGCCGCTTCGCACACAAGTGCTCGAGTCATAACGCCTTGACGCGGCTCCATTCGCGCGCGTCTCCTCCGTCTATATGTCTTGATATGCATTCAACGCTTGAAATCAAAATTGAGACAGATAGTCTCATAGTATCGGGCTCATCCAACTGTCACATGTAAACAAATTGGTCGCAGGGGATTCGTTTCGCTGTTCCTCAACGACCGAGCCAGGAGACTGAATCAGACTTTCCCAGCATCCCGAACGGTCGTCATGAACCGATCTTCAGCCCCGACTTCACCCACGGCCCGTGCAGTTCCGTGGCTTGAATTCGTCCTGTTCATCACAACGACGACTTCGTCGGGAGTCTTACTTCCGAGAAGTGCCATTTCGCGCAATAGCAAGAGAGCCACGGCTGCTCGGACTAGCAAGCCATCGCCCTCGAAAACATATACATCCCACAGACGTGCAGCTTCATCAATGGCTAGGTGACCCGTAAACAAGCTGAGAAACATGCCACCCAAGTAAAGTTCAGGAGTCACATCTCGCATGGTCTCAGTCAAGTGTTCATAGAGCGGCTCCGACTTGTAACGAAGCGTCTGCAAAACAAGGTTGTAAGCGGAGGCCTGTGCCGTTTCATCGGCAGTGTAGAATGACAAAGGCAATGGTCGGTTCAAAACATTCGCGAGCGCGATAAACGCAGTTTCGGCATTGGGAAGATTCAACAGAAGCAAGGCCGCAATCGTCTGCAACGACAAAGTTAGTCCAGCACGGACATCTACACAAGTCAAGGGTGGGAGAGGCCATACGTTACATCCAGGCACGTAACCAATGTCACTCCTGTACATGGCGTAGGCGTTGAGCACGTCCACTAATGACTGGTGGAGAGGCCCGGTAATTTCAAAAATCCTGAGATTCTTCCAAGTCCTGTCATTTGCATCTCTGCGAATCTGCTCAAACCACTTGACTCGCCTAGCATCTTCAGCATCTGCTCTGTCACTGCGAACCCTCTCTTCCAAATCATGGGCGCGGGTCAGAGCAGCTCGAAAGGTGGTTCCTGTCAGACCAAGCTCGTTGCCAATGGCACGAGCCCAGACGACGCCGCGACTTCTCGGGGCCACCCCTCGCCACCACATATCTCTTGTACGCCTCTCGCGTATGGCGTCGTTCCATCGTGGTATGATGTCGTCCTCCCAAATGTGCATGAGATCATCCGCAGTGTGGTCTCTGGACTCGGCCCTTGTTCGTCGAGCAGCCTCGCGTCTCTCTTCAGCTTTGGCACTGGCGGCCATCATCTTCTGATACTCTTTGAGATGCCGACGTTCTTCCGCCGGATCCTTAGGCGGCAACCAAGACGGTCGGGTACGACTGAGAACAGCTTCCTTCTCCTTCGAGATGGGTAGCGGATCTACCATGATATTGGTCCGCCGCAGCGGTGGTAACTCCGGCGTCGACGACTTCACTCGTGCTCGTTTGTCGTACACGTGGTCATAGGGCATGTGGCCAGAATTCCACGTGTTTGGGCGGGCAGATCCTGACGGGCGGTGGCTAAAACGCGCCTGCAGCTCGTCGGCATGTTCCTCTAGCTTTTCAGTCAAGGCCTTAGATTCGGCGTTCAAATCGGCCAGGGCCAAGTTCCAGCTGTTGGCTCGTAGATTGAGCGGACTTGATGGCGGCCTGTCCGATACGTCCGACTTCCAAGAAGGAGATCGCAGACAGCCCTGTGCCTGGGCCACTGCCGGCGTTCCATTACCAACGTTTCGTACCCGTTCCTTGGGTGCACGATCGGGTGACGGTGAAACTGAGGGAGCTCGACTTGGTGGACGCTCATGGACAGGTCGAGGAGAGATGGGAACATTTTCAAGCACAATGCCATCGGGTATGTCATCGCCGTCGTCTTCATCGCACTCGCGCTCTAGCTCTTGCAGGCTCCTGCGACGAGTCACCAGCCGGCTTCCGCGTCGAGCCCGCGGCTGAGGCTTCGACGACAGGTCGATGTCTCTGGGATCCAGGGACAGGTTCGGACTGACACTGCGGTTTCTTCGTGCGGCGGGTAAAGACGTTGTAGAATGTCCTCTACTCAGAGAGAGGGATCGTGGATCTGTCAGGCCAGAGACGTTTGTGCTTCGAGGGTTGGCAGCGTAGACGTTGGTTTGGAGATTGGGAAATGATCGTCGCGGCTCCGGAACCGGGGGTCGTTTTACACTGGCAAGGTTACGACCGACTGGCGTCACCAATGGGGTCGGTCCAGGGCGGACGTCGACTTTGACGGTAGCACTGTCATCGTCTAAGCCAATGTCTTCGAAATGGCTCACATCTGACAAAACACTGCCGTCATCACTATTGAGCGACTGGAAAGAGGACGACTTTGAGCTCTTAGACGTGGTCATTCCGGGAGGAGATCCAGGGCTCGATATGGTGTTGCTGACGACTTGTTCGCGAATCATGGCCGCATTTCAAAGGAGTCGGGGCGAGCAGAATTGACGAATTGCGGGAAATGCAATACTATGAGGAAGAAGAAGAAGAAGAAAACAACAACACGGAAACCACGGTTTTTATTTGTGTCGTGTCGTTTCCCTCGGTAGGTTCTCGCGCGGCGGAATTGGGTGCGAATGCTTCCGCCGTCGAGTCACGGTGACCATATAGCGGGCCGGTCGATATTATTAATCGTGACGGCCGCAGGTTCTAATGCTCGGGTATGCTCTCGAGAGTATATGGGGCCGTGGACGCGGGGAAAGGCAAGGTTGGAATCTGAAGACGACGGATATGGACGATGGGTCACGGGGTGGCAACGGCGTGGCGCGTCAAAAAAAGATCAGGAGCGATTGAAAGCCTCGCCCGACAATATGTCGAAGAGGCGAAGAGGTAAAATTAAATGAAAGACCAAAGAATTGGGGGAAGCCAAGACAATGGAAATGGAAAGATAAAGGGGGCAGTACCGCGCGAAGAATATCGAGGGGTTTGATCAAATGAAACTGGCGTCAGCTACTAACGAGAGAATGAACAGCCAGCGTCGAGAATGAGCAAATACAAGATGCAACACACACAAGACTCAAGACCAGGTATGCAGAATGCAGAGTGAGAGAATGTGCAGTGCAGTGCAGTGCAGTTCTGATCTGGTCTGATCTGAAAGGACAAAGACAGTGGAAGCGCGCAACAAGGCAAAAGTCAATGGCGAGAGGGAGGGCGATCAGGAGAGCACGTTCAACCTTGTACTTTTGCCCAAACCGGCCGACGAGTGATGCTTGAGGGCAGTTCAGGTGGGGTGCGACAGAAGTGGGTCCCTCACTATTATGAATTGCGGGGCGGCTCCTTTTTAATTGGGTTTAGAGATCACCGTGCTCGCTATTACCGAGTCCTCCGTGCTCCGTTCGTGCTCCATACTTGAAGTACTTAAGTAAGTAAGTAAGTTACTTGTTGGTAAAGTATCCAGGGGTGAGGACTTCTATTCACTTGCGTCGATGCTTGTCCGGTTCCGCGGTAACTACCTGTAGCTAATCCGTGCTATTAACTACAATCCGTTGAACCAAACGAAAACCACCCCTTTCGGCAGAGGACTAGCCCTACTATGCACTTAAGTACTTGTTAGTAGTACCAGTACCAGAACAACAAAATGGCCTTTTTCACTGAGGCTGCTCCTGCATTTGGCGTCGTTGCATTTTGGGTCGTTACACGGACTGTTCGATGGTAACATCGAGTTCGCTGGACGGCATGCCACGCTCAGGCTACTGCTGTCAAGGTTGCAAGTTATCCCCTGTTTCAACTTGAACAGTTCAAAAATCCAACCATCTAGTTTGAAACAAGAAGACGCCGGTACAACGAGCGTCGACATTGGTCCAAAGCAGACAGTGCTCACGCTCATGCTGCCTATGCCATCTTCCCAGGAGAATGAAAAGCTCATCGACCACTGTGGTGACCTGCGCAGTAGCTTGTTGCAACTGAGGCCCGCCAACTACCAGTCATATTCTCATCATCTCTATGGTATCATTACAGGTCTTCTCCATTTTTACTTGCAGCCATCCATGAACAACACCTAGCCCACAGCCTGCTGTACCTCAACCCCTCCAATCTCCTATCTACATGCGCTCGCGCCGTCGTGGTGCGGCTCGAATGATATCGTCTACTCGGAGGAGAAGCTGCACACACATCTCGTTAGCCAGCGGTTCATCTGCAGAACACCGGCCTAGCTAGTCGTCAAGGGCGAATGATGCTTACCTCGGCTGCTTCGCTGGCTGATGACACGACCGCGCGCTTCAACTTGTAACTCTCAATGACTCCAAGATCCCGCATGTCCTCAATGCCACCGCCAGGCTTCGTAAGATCCAGGCCGTATGTAGTCAGACCGTCGTAGATGGTCTTTCGCAGTCTTGAAACAAGATCACCAGAGTCAAGACCGGCGTTGTCAGCGAGGATCGTCGGAAGTTGTCTCAAGGCAACGGCGAAGCTAGAAACTGCCAACTGCTTCTTGCCGTCAGCACGAGTGGCCGCACCATCGACCGCCTTGGCCATGACCATCTCAGCACATCCACCACCCAGTGTCGTTCGAGGCTCAATAACAGTCTGGGACAAGACGGCCAGAGCATCGTGCAGACTTCGCTCAGCCTCGTCCAATAGCTGTTCAGTGGCACCACGCAAGACGATGGTGCAAGCCTCACCGGCTGACACTCCAGAAAACTTGATCAGGGTATCCTCGCCAATAATGACCTCCTCGATCAAGTCGCACGTGCCCAACTTGACCTGCTCGGGGTGGTCAAAGGTCGACGCAATCTCGCCGCCAGTGACAAGGGCCAGACGCTCAATGCCATCAAAGTCGGCGTGTTCAATGGACATTATGCCAGCGTCAGTGAAGAGCTGCTCGGGCCAGTTGTAAATGAGCTGGCGGTTAATAAAGCAGTTGATGCCGTGGGACTTGATCTTGTCAACCTTGGCCTTCATCTTATCCTTTTCCGCTTTCTCGAGCTCGGCAAGCTTGCTAGTGGCTCCGACCTTCATTCTAGCACCAAAGATCTTGACCTTGTCGGTATCCATGGATGTGTTGGCCACCAGAATTTTGGCCTTTTCTAGCCTCTTGGGCTGATTGACACCAATCTTTTTGTCAAGAATAAAACCCTCATCAAGGTACGACTCGCTGAGCTTGCCACCAGCCTTCTTGATGATTTGGATGTGGCTAAGATCAGACGACTTCTTCAATCGAAGAACGGCATCGCAGGCAAGGGCAGCGAAGTGGTCTCTGTCTTGAGCCAAGACCTTGGAGCTCAGGGTCGTTCGAGCGATGGAAACGAGGTCCTTGCGAAAAGCCTCGGGGCTCTTGCTATGGTCAACGGCGGACTCCTCGAGAGCTTTAAGAGCAGCTTGGCTGGCTATCCGATAGCCTTCAATGATGGTCTGGGGGTGAATCTTTTGGCCGACCAACTTCTCCGCCTCATGGAGCAGCTCAGCAGCCAAGACGGCAACCGAGGTCGTGCCGTCGCCCACCTCGTCATCCTGGACTTTGGAGATGTTGACCAGCACCTTGGCGGCGGCGTTATCGAGAGCGATGGACTTGAGAATAGTAGCACCGTCGTTCGTAACCATGATATCGCCAGTGGAGCTGTATCAAGGTCAGATTATCAGAACGTTTCTCTGTTGCTATGAGCGCCATAACAGACTTACGCCGACTGCAAGATCTTGTCCATGCCTTTTGGACCCAACGTGCTCTTCACTAAGTCACCGACAGCAATTGCACCTACAAAGGCAGCGAGACGCGCATTCTCGCCCTTCTCCTCTGTGGTGCCTTCTTCGAAAATCTGCGTTGGCTGGAAGGACTGCATGCGGGGGAAGAAAGGGGTAGGTTAGCGGCGATTTGACCACTACATCGGTGAATGATTGACATGCTGCAAAGTCGAAGAAAATATACATACCATGGTAGGCTATGTGGAAACAGGAAAATGCAAGTCAACAGGCTTGGTGTTGGTGTTTGTCGGGCTCAAATGTTACCGCCTTCCGCACGTTGAGGCCGTCGCTCTTTTTTTGGAGCTCTCTTAAATTCGCACAGGCGCGGTCAAAAGGAAAGGTCCACCCAAGCCCAACCGCTCAATCGACGGCCTTGAGCCCCACCATGCCAACCGCTATCAACTTTCTCGCACGTGACTTGCCCCTCGTGGTTGAATTGTCGGCGAAGGATTATCGCTTCTCCGCCGCACACTTTCCGGAAACCGAAGAACACCAAATTTAAGAAGGCTGTCAGACCCTCAACGAGGTATTACCCATCCCAGCCCCAGGTCAACGGCTACACGCTACGCTCGTCATATATCGAGGCCCGTAGTGGTGTTTCAAATAATATCTACCTAGAGCGAAGCATCGACATTGCTCTTCGAGACATCAATAAAGCCGTACTGGCGCACCAACGAATTGCCTTCACGCACAACATTTCGCTGTCGCCCAGGCGGGGCATTTTTTGCACCCCTCTTGAAATAGAGAATCTTCGCCAACATGGCTCCGTCCTTTGACCACCTGCGCGAGGCCGACCTTGACGATGATGAGTTCAATGAGGACGATATCGATATCTCGGATCTTCGCGAGAAGTTCGAAGTTTCCCTGGAACACGGCTATGATGCCTTTGTTGTCATCGACGGCTTGCCCTCGGTCACCGAGGACCAGAAGCCCAAGCTTACTAAGTTTCTGTTGAAGAAGCTCAACTCTGTTGGGAGGACGAGAGAAGATTTGATCTATATGCCCATGGGCGATGATGGAAAATCTCTAAGGTTAGTCGCTGCTCGGAGGTTCTCAGATTGAATTGGCTCTTGGCAAAGGCGCAAAATTTGTCATTCTTTTATTTTTTTATTTTTTTTAGGCTAACTTTTGTACTCTCAGCTTTGCCTTTGTTGAATATTCTTCTCCTGCAGAGGCCGCCGCCGCCACGCGACAGCTAGACTTGGTTCCCCTTGACAAGAAACACACTATGCGTGTAAACAAACTAACCGATATCGAGCGCTATGGTGGTGAGGGCAGAGTCGATGAAAAGTACACACCTCCCCATATTGACGAGTTTACCGAAAAGGAACATCTGCGATGGTTCATGAAGGATCCTTCAGGCCGAGGGCGCGACCAATTTATCATGTATCGCGGTGAGACCGTTGGCGTCTTCTGGAATAACGAGAAGGACTCGCCCGAAAATATCGTTGAACGTCAACACTGGACAGAGACTTTTTTACAGTGGTCTCCCCTAGGCACATATCTTACTTCAATTCACGCTCAAGGTGTTCAACTCTGGGGAGGTCAGTCATGGTCCCGACAAGCCCGATTTGCTCACCCATATGTCAACCTCGTCGCCTTCTCCCCCACCGAAAAGTATTTGGTTACCTGGTCTAACCGACCCATTTCCATCCCCGAAACCGGACATCCCGCTCTTTCAATCGATGACGATGGCAAGAACTATGTCATTTGGGATATCGCTACAGGTACTCCCTTGCGTTCCTTCGCCAATCTTGATCTCCCCAAGGGCGAGGAAGGCAAGCCTGCACCAAAGCTGCAGTGGCCTGCTTTCAAGTGGTCTGCTGACGACAAGTATGTTGCTCGACTGAACCAGGGTCAATCCATTTCTGTCTATGAGCTGCCACGTATGAATCTGTTGGACAAGGCTAGCATCAAGATTGAAGGCGTTATGGACTTTGACTGGGCACCGGCTACGGTTCAAAGAGAAGGTGTCAAGAATTACGAACAGCTCTTTTGCTTCTGGACTCCGGAAATCGGCAGCAATCCTGCCAAGGTTGGCTTGATGAGCATTCCCTCCAAGGAAATTGTCAGATCACTCAATCTCTTCAGTGTCAGTGATGCCAAGCTGCACTGGCAGTCGGAAGCGGCTTATCTTTGCGTCAAGGTCGACAGACACTCCAAGTCCAAGAAATCACAAGCCACCACATTGGAAATTTTCCGAGTCAAGGAGAAGGGCGTCCCCGTCGAGGTTGTTGACACCATCAAGGACACTGTCATCAATTTTGCTTGGGAGCCCAAGGGTGACAGATTCGCCATCATCACCACAAGCGAGCCGGTTGGCGTCACGGCCGTGCCCCCCAAAACTTCCGTCTCATTTTTCTGCCCCGAGAAGATCAAGGGGCCCATCGCCGGCAACTTCAAGCACCTTCGAACACTGGATAAGAAGAACAGCAATGCCATTTACTGGTCGCCCCGCGGACGATTCGTCGTCATCGCTACCATCCACAACCAACAGAGCTCCGACCTTGACTTTTTTGATCTCGACTTTGAGGGCGATAAGCCCGAGTCCGACAAGGACTTGACCGCCAATCTGCAACTGATGAACACCGCTGATCACTACGGTGTTACTGATGTTGAATGGGATCCCTCTGGCCGGTTTGTTGCCACCTGGGCATCAGTATGGAAGCACACCGTAAGTTCACACGACTTACTGTAGCAACGTGTTGAAATGCAAACATGGCACTAACGATCATACCACATAGATGGAAAACGGCTACCATATCTACGACTTCAAGGGCGAAGCCCTGCGGGAAGAGCCCATCGACAAGTTTAAGCAGTTCCAGTGGCGACCGCGGCCGCCGACGCTGTTGACCAAGGATGAGCAGAAGCAGGTGCGCAAGAATCTGCGCGAATACAGCCGCGTATTCGAGCAGGAAGACGCCGACCGCGGTGCATCGGCCGACTTGGCTGTGGTCGAAGCGCGGCGACGCATGCTGGAAGAATGGTACGCATGGCGCGCCGATGTCGAGGAGGAGATTTACGAGGAGCGTGCCGCGCTTGGCTTGCCGCAGGATCCTCACGCTGCCCTGTTAGAGGCAAAGACAAAGGCGATGGGAATTGACAGCGCCGACCAGGACCAGGTCATTGAGGAAATTGTGGAGGATGTGTTGGAGGAGAGTGAGGAGGTTTTGGCATAGGTGGGAGATGTGGACAATCGGCGAATGAGAGCATGAAATGTTGGACGACATGGACACAACAAGATGTTCTGCAGGCTTGCATGGAGAGCAGGCGTATTTGTTTGTACTGGTAAATAAAATATCCGTCTAGAGTCTGGGCGCAATTTGTACGGACTTTGTGGAATGGTTTAGTCAGACGACTCTCGTCGTGCGACATGGCCTGGTGCTCGGTTAAATGCCGTGTCGCAGCTACTAGCGTTATTACGTGCATGTGTTGCTTCCTATCCTGGAAGTGGGCTGTGCTTCATCATTCATGTGGCAGTCGATGCTTGATTGAGAGCCAAGATCAGCAGATGTCACACGAGGCGAGCCCATGGGAGATTCGACAGCTCGCAACGCCACCTGACAGAGAAGGTGGTGATGCTGAAGTCTGGACGGGACAAGGCGAGCCGGCCAGAGGATAGCATCGCCAAAGCGATAGGCAGTGGTCACGGTGTAGGCACAGTATATTACGTCTTTAACGATAACTTTTGTGAGAGATTTTCTATTCTTATAATCCGACGACAGGGACTGTATCGTCGAGACGCGACTGCTTATTTAGGGAAAACACTACTTTTATTAGTGCAATAATAAGGCTGACAAGATGATATTAAGAGGCGTAGCTAATTTTGCCAGAGGTACAGCTGTAATTTTTGTATGTACTTGCTAGGCAAAATCTAGGCAGAAAATTGCTATTAGAGGGAAGTCGCCTTTATATGCTTAACATGCGTGAAAGGTACCTCCCAAGGCGTGTGCGCGAAACCGCTACAGCACGGGGCCGTGATAGACAGGTTTTAATGGTACGTACTTATGTGGTCACTCGACCACTCGGCCAACCGTTTGAGATACATGTACGAAGTGGCGGCGGCATTGGTGCGCACACTGCCGTCGATAGACCGATCTGTGGTGGAGAAGGCGCGGCACCGCCGCTCGTCGAAGCAGGCCTAAATGCTGTTCTGAGCTTGGGTGCCCTGGCGAGACGAAACGTACGGAGTAGCAGACAATTCAGAATTTCCTTCGTTGGGTTGTTTTCGGCCACCCATCACGAAGTACAGTCAATGGAATCCGCACGCGTAGCAAGCTAAAATTGATGTGAATCAAGTTTTTCTTTCTTGTAGCAAGTTGGCCGAGGATTACGCAGTACGGAGTACGCCAGAATGAGTCGACGTGTGGAGCAAGTAGATTTTTCAAGGGCCGACAGCCGAGACGCCAGACAATATTGTGGGACAACCGGCAGTAGGGGTGGTCTCTTGTCTTGGGCTTTTGCTCGCGTCGTCTTGTCCAATTCAACTATCCCAACCACCCAGCATATAGGCTAGGTACTTAGGTAGTTGTTACATAAGAGACGACTTTGTTCCTTGTCACGACATGAGAGAAGCAGACAGAACCTTTTTCCTTTGGGCCGGGGGGTGTGTTAGTTTCCAAGCGGATATATGTGGGTCGTTTTAGTACTAGCATTTTGCACAGTATGTTCGGGCTGCTTGTGGGCAGCAACGGGCGTGGACCTGGATCTGATGCTGTGAGGACAAGCACCAAGGGGACTCCGTTTTGCGCCCCGAAATCAAACTGCCAAGGGACAAAAAGTGGCCATTTTGTTGCTTGCCAGTGTTTTTTTCCTCCTTTTGGACTGGTTGATTGCCGCAGGTGGAAAACATTTGGCCTGGAATGGATGCAAGCAAGGGGGGTGCTTGAGTCACGGAAAATCTCGACTTTGCATCATGTGCTCAATGTGCAGCGTATTCGCTACAGACCCTCATGGCATTCTCGCACGAAAGCAATGCTGAGAGTAATATACGTACTTTGGTCTTGGCCGCCCCGTAGAGGGTTTGAGGTTGAGCGAGATTGAGCGATCAGTCGAGTCGAGGCTTTGAAGGGATGGCACGTACGCGGCGGCTTTGATCGAACGAGGGGGTTTCTGGCACAGTGCAGAGCCATTCGACCAACATCGGCCACCATACCGGAGTGCTCCGTAACAATATTGTTGTTGATGGCCCATAGGCGGAAACAATCAGAAGACAGACATGTCAACTTAACTCACAAGTGGTGGTCTCGAGATCTCGAGTGCCTGTCTCATCCTTGCCCACCAAAATCCACTTGACGTGGTAGGACCCAGTAATTATCACTGTGCTCGAGACACCACATCATACAGTGTCCCATGCGCACTGTACCCCGAGCTGCTCCAGACCTAAGTACCTAGGTACTTATACCTAGGTAGGTACCTACAGATGTACGGAGTACTCTGTGCCGAATACTTGGCACCTGCATAGCCCGCAAATGCAGGGTTTTCAACTGAGGATGTTGGGGCATTCCTCGCGCTCGAGCTGCGGCTGCATCGTCCGGATCCGCGTTTCGACACCTCGCAAACTGTAAAGAAAAAGGGAATTGTACAAGCTTCTATGCTGGCGTCCATGATCATTATATATGCCATTAAATACGTAGCGTGAAACTCATCTGACGAACACAGCGCAACTCACTGCATGCCGTCCGACTCGCAGCCCAGTGGTTATTGTGTGTATCCACGGGCACGGTGAGCATGGATCACAGTGTCTGTCCGCACTGTTACCCTCCTGCACAACCTTTCTCAGCCTGGGTTCCACGCTGGTGGGACTAGGAGCAGGAGCGAAACCTGAGACCCTCGTCAATTCGCCTGGTCCTCGATTACGCATCCTCTTTTGTTCTTCAATAAGCCGCATCCTTCCCTCCTTTAGTCTCGTCGACATTCACTTACGCACGCACGCGCGCAAGTCCGCCAAAAAAAAAAAAAAAAAAAAAAGGGGAAAAAACGAGAAGAGCAAGAAGGAAACAGCCGACCAGACATCGGGCCTTCGGTTCGGGATGGCCTCGCGACCATCAACGCCGTAAATGCTTTCACCATCCACGTCCGTTGAAGCACGGCGCGCCCATCATCCTCCACAGCTGTTTTCAATGCTTCTGATCTAACGAAAGTTTCTCTTCAATATGCTGCGACGGCCGCCAATCGACGAAAGGGGGTCCTTGCAACAGCAGAAGCTGTTTCTTGCCTTCGCCGTTATACTTCTGCCTTGGGTCCAGCTCGCCAACGCTCAATCGCAGCAGGCCGCTCGTTCCGTCATCTCACCACAGCTTGCTCCCGCTGCTGGTGTAGACTTGGGTGCAGATACCAGCTACAAGGACCAGAAGCGCCCACGAGAGAATCATCCAGCCGCTTTTGCTGCCGCTGCCGCTCGAAATCCCGTTCATTGGGAAGCGACTCCCATCAGTGCCGCTACGATAGAGACACCCAGCAGTGGTCATGGCAAAAGATCGGCTCTGCAGAATCAACCTGTTTACCAGCTAGAGGAGCAACGTCAGCAGCAAGCTCGACGGAGCTCGAAAGACGCACCCTCCAACTCTCACATACATAATCACGACAAGATACAACGTAAACCCGATGCGAGCGCCTCCGCAACAACTTTGGCTCCGGATAATTCCGTCCGAGCACCATCTCCTCTACGACGCCAACCTTCTGAGTTGACCACGTCGCAATATGCGCGGAGTCTGGAGGACTGGGAAGTAGAAGACTTTGTTCTTCTGGCGACCGTCGATGGAGACCTCTATGCCAATGACCGCAAGACTGGCAAACAACTCTGGAGTCTCCTGGTCGACCAAGCAATGGTCGAAACCATTCACCACCGAAGTAACAGCTCCGAACTCGATGACGACTATAGCCCTGTGGACCACTACGTCTGGGCTATTGAGCCAAACCAAAATGGCCGCGTCTATGTTTGGGTTCCTGAGCCCGACGCAAGACCGCGATGGACTGGCTTCACCATGAAAGAGCTGGTTGAAGTACTCTCCCCCTTTGCCGGAAATGAACCCGAACCTGCTGTTGTCTATGTCGGCGACAAGAGGACAACAATGGTCACGCTCGATGCCGCCACTGGACGTGTCATCAAATGGTTTGGCACGGGGGGTTCTCACGTTGACGAGGCCGAGAGTTGTCTGAGGCCAAATGCATTGTACGGCAAGGACGCCGAAGAATGCAGCGCTATCGGCACTATTACTCTCGGCAGAACCGAGTACACCGTCGGTATTGAGAGGCGGGACGGAAAGCCAATTGCCACTCTGAAATACGCCGAATGGACCCCTAACAACCGCGACAAAGACCTGTTTCACCAGTACCACGTGTCAAAGGACTATCGATACATCTCAACTCAACATGACGGCAAAGTGTACGCCTTTGACTATGCACGCTCCGACTCCAATTCTGTCCCAGCTCGTCTCTTCAGCCAAAAGTTTGAGGCTCCCGTGGTCCGCGTATTTGATGTTTGTCGTCCTTGGGATGCCACGCCGGATAGCAACCCGGATCTGATTCTCCTACCCCAGCCGGTAATGCCGTCGCCCGACGATCGCACCTCAAACAATATTTTTCTGAACCGCACCGTAACCGGTGGCTGGTATGCCCTCAGTGGCCGTGCCTACCCTCTGATTGACGCCGCCCCCGTGGCCCCGGCCTCGCGTCCCGACGGGTGGGAGAGGATGGAGTCGTGGGACAGCATGACGGAGACAAAATTATCCAAGTTGGTCGGTACCCACTCGCTAGGCACTCAGCACAAGGTACAGCAATTTCCTGCATTGCCTGACCGGCCAGCAACAGACCATGGCATGGAGGATCCGGACAACAAGTCTGTCCCTCAACGTGTCCCGGCCGAGATCGAGGCCCCCACCATTGTGGACAAAGTTAAGAGCATCCCACAAAGTGCAGCGACCAGTGTCTACGATTTTTTCAGTAATCCCGTCCTGATCATTTTCCTCATTGGTCTTCTGGTCTACAACAGGAAGACGTTCACGAGAGCTTACCAGTTGTGGCTTAACGGACGCAGTCCCAAGGATGCGCTGTCATACTTGCTCCCAGGAACAAAACCTGCCGATGACAAACTTGCTGTTCAAGATGATAATACATCGGAATCCGGTGAAAAGCAGTCACCAACAGCCATCACCGCAGAGGACAATTCAAGCGAAGCTAGCTCGTCTGGATTGGACGCCAAGGCTCAGGATTGCAGTCCCCGCAATGACGATGCAAAGCGTGAAGATGAAAGTGCCGCCGACCCCGATCCAACGCCCAAGACCAACGACCCGTCTCCAGAGTTGCGCGCCGGTCAAGATAAGCTAGGCGATGGTGCTGACGATAACACGGCCGGCGGCGGTACAGTCGCAGAGGTGAAGAAGAGGAAAGCCCACCGTGGACGTCGGGGTGGCGTAAAGCATCGGAAAGGTAGACCGCGTGACAGCTCGCAATCCCGAGGCGATGATCCACCAAATGCCACCGTCGAAGAGGCTGTTAGCAATGCCAAGAAGCTAGGAGACCGACCTACCTGGGAACCAGATGTCTTGACAGTTGCCAATGACATGCAGGCCGTGTCCGGTCCCATTATCAAAATGGGAAACATCGAGGTCAATCTCGAAGAACAGCTCGGAACAGGTAGCAATGGCACGCTCGTGTTTGCTGGAAAGTTTGATGGGCGTGAAGTGGCCGTCAAGCGAATGTTGATTCAGTTTTACGACATTGCATCTCAAGAGACTAGGCTTCTGCGTGAGAGTGACGATCATCCAAACGGTCAGTTTCATGAAGATTTTCCTAGTCCTTTCGTCTTGTCCCTAACGAGTTTCCAGTTATCCGCTACTATTCCCAGCAAACCCAAGGCGGTTTTCTCTTCATCGCCTTGGAACGCTGCGCCGCATCATTAGCAGAAATTGTGGAGAGGCCGTACGCATTTCATGAGTTGGCAAATGCCGGCAAACTGGACTTACCAGGGGTGTTGTACCAAATTACCAATGGAATCAGCCACTTGCATAATCTCCGAATTGTTCACAGGGATCTGAAGCCCCAGAACATTCTTGTCAATATGGGAAAGAACGGCAAGCCACGGCTTCTCGTCTCTGACTTTGGCCTATGTAAGAAACTGGAGAGTGAACAATCGTCCTTTGGTGCCACGACCGGTCGAGCAGCTGGAACGTCGGGCTGGCGAGCGCCTGAGCTCTTGCTGGACGACGACGGTCGCGACCTCAACCTGATTGAAGCTAGCACTCACAGCGGATCGGGCTCTGTGCTCGTCCCAGACGGCAACATGCCGCACCATCGACGGGCCACGCGGGCCATTGACATATTCTCCCTCGGTCTCGTCTTCTTCTACGTCCTGACCAACGGTTGCCATCCCTTTGACTGCGGGGACAGATATATGAGAGAAGTCAACATCCGGAAGAACAACTACAGCCTACAGCTTCTGGATGTGCTGGGCGATTTTGCGTTCGAGGCAAGGGACCTGATCACGTCGATGCTCAATGCCAACCCCAAGCTGCGGCCAAGCGCAACCGAGATTATGTGTCATCCGTTCTTTTGGTCGCCCAAGAAGCGGCTCTCTTTTCTTTGTGATGTGTCGGATCACTTTGAGAAGGAGCCGCGCGATCCTCCGTCTGTAGCTTTGGAAGAACTTGAGCGCCACGCCTCTGGCGTCACAAGAGGCGACTTCTTGCGCTCTCTCCCTCGGGAATTCGTGGATTCTCTCGGCAAGCAGCGCAAGTACACGGGCTCTCGGCTCCTGGATCTTCTGCGAGCGCTCCGCAACAAGCGCAATCACTACGAAGACATGCCGGATTCTTTGAAGCGCCAGGTTGGATCTCTTCCCGACGGCTACTTGAGCTACTGGACGACGCGGTTCCCGCAGCTGCTGTTGGTGTGTTGGAACGTGGTGTACAACGTGCGTTGGGAAGATACGGACCGCTTTAGAGAGTACTACGAGCCAGCTGGACTGTAATTTTAGCCTGTCGTGCCATGTTCCATGATTTGACGTGCAAGTTGATGTGTATGGATGGAGTGTTTTGTGTGTCTCTCGAAGCTCGTCGTGTCAGGTCCCTCTCTCTGTGTCTCTGGCTGCCATTTGCTCTCTTCTCCATCCATCCATGTACTCTGGTCCCGTGGCCCACGAAAAGCAGTATTCACACGCAACCTGGCGTCTATGTGATCTCAAAGGCTAATTAATGTGAGACGAACCAAGGCGATGGCGATGAAGCAGCCCGTGCAACAAAGCACCAAAGCGAGCCGGCATCGCAAGGGACGTCATGGGGATCCTGGACGTATGAATTTCGATTACAATGTACTGCGCTAAATCACAAGGCATCCACCCCATGCGGACGCGTCTGCTTTTCCTTTGCAAAAGACAAACACCAGACCAAACCAAACGCCCGACTATCCCCACTGAACGAGAACTTTCTTGCCCTTCCTATTTCCCGACTATCCCCACTGAACGAGAACTTTCTTGCCCTTCTTATTTCCCTTTTTGGGGGTGGCCGCGTCTTGCTCTTCGGCGGCGGCAGCGGCGGCGGGCGGATTGGCAGCGGACGAGCTACTGCCCCATGTGAAGTTGGACTCGGCATGTCCATAGTCGCGACGGACGCCGCGGCCGGATCCGTACCCGAATATGGTGGTGGTCGGCTTGGGGGCGGCGGGAAGAGACGGGAAGGCCTCTTGGTTGCGGGGAATGGTGGACCGCGGCCGGGCGGACTGGGCGGAAGAGGAGGATGATGTCCATGTCGGGCGTGGGGTTGATGCTGGTGACGCTGATGACGCTGATGCTGGTGGTAGAGAGGGGAAGGCGGATGACGATGATGACGATGAAGACGATGGCTGGACGGCGGGACAAGCTATCCAACTTGGCGCAGCCCTGACGGGCGTTGGTGCAGGGCCGCCGGGACGGGTGCTGTTCTTGAGACGGAGGACTCTGTTGGAGTGTTTTTGGGCAGGGGCCGATGCGTTGGGGGACGCCGGGTTGGCGGTGGCGGCGTTTGCCCATCCGCTCGAGCTGGAGGTTGCGCCGTGCATGCCGCCGAGGCCAGGGAGGCTGGGGTAATCGTCGTTGATGGCGCGCCAGTCCTGCCATGCCTTGCGGAGGCTGTCGGCCCTGGTCTTGTCGTCGAAGAGGTCGGCTATTTCCCGAACTAGGGTGCCGAGGGCGTTGGATGGGACGTCGGCGAAGAGCGTGAAGAAGGCGTCGATGAGCTGGGGCGCCGTGAAGCCGCCATGGCGGTAGGACGAGACGTGCTCGCGGAACGTGCCGAGTTTGTTGGCGTCATTGCCGAGGAGGTTGGCGGCTCGCTCGACGACGGAGCTGTGGCGGACCAGGCGGGCTCTCTCCTCTGGCGACATGTTGGAGGTGTCGGAGACGGTGAGAGAGTCCATGGCGCTGGCGAGGTCATTCCGGGGGCCGGCTGCGTTGTTGTTTCGAGCCGGCGTCGATGAGGCTGACGGTGTCGGGCGTGAGGTTGAAGATTGGCCAGCCGGTGCCGAGAGCTGGCCGCCAAAGGACCGGCTCAACACGGATTGCCCCGAGTGAATTGCCAACTGGCGCTGCAAGGCCAGCTCGTCTCTGCGCAATGGCTGGGCAGAAGTCGGCGGCACGGCGTCCGCGTTGGGATCTCTGCCCCTGCCCCCTCGTCGTCTGCCGCCGCGACCTCGTACGTCGCCGTCTCGGTTGCCACCCCGTCTTTCAGTCTGGTACGACTGTCTGATGTCAAAGGAGGACATGTCGACGAGCCTGGCATCTCTCCCTACGGCTTTGCCGGCATGCTTCTCGAGGTTATGCGCCTGGAGGTCCATTTCGGACTCAAACACGACAAACTTCTTTTCCAGGCATTCGCTGTGTGAGCAGATGTAGTGGTCCTTCCTGAAGTGCTGCTCCAGGGCGTTGTAGTCGAGGTAATAGTGAGGCTTGCGTGAATCGCGGCGGTCGCAGATGAAGCACCGCTCGTGCTTCATGAGGCAATGCTCGTACAGCTTGTCGTCGTCGTAGAAGCGCTCTCCGCAGAAGCCGCACAGGGGATGGCCCTTGAAGCCGGTCTGGTCGGCGGCGCCGGGCTTGTCGTCGCCGCGTCTCATGTGTTTCTCCAGCTCCTTGTCTGAAAAGAGCTCGTGCTCGTGCGTGAAAACCTTCTTGTTGCGCGTGCACAGGTCGCACATTCGTTTGCGATGGACCGACTTGACATGGCGGTGGAGGTCGGGCCACCCGAGGCCTGCAAAGTCGCAAGACTCGTCGGGACAATTGTACCGCAGCAGCAGCACGGTATCCCCTACGATGTCATCGTTTGTGTACTTGATGCCAATGTTGGAGTCGGTGGTGGTTATGTCCTTGTCGACATAGTCGTCGAATCGCTTTTCCGCGTCGTCGGTAAATATGACAAAGGGAGCTGGGGTCTAAGACACGAACAGAAACACAGACATGTTAGCATGGCATTCAACTCGGATCCATGGCCATGAGCCTCGCGGAGTGGACGAGTGCGTACTCGGCAATGAACGCAGTCCTTGGTCTTGTAAAGGGCCCTCATTCGCAAACCACATATGTGGCAGGTGGCATGGTTGCAGGGAGCAATGGAATGGTGCGCGACCGGATTGGCACAAATGAAGCAGACATTGGCGTCGTCGTCGGCGTCGGCGTCAGCGTCAGCGTCAGCGTCAGCCGGAGCCGAAGCAGTCGGCGCACCGGTATTGACGTCGGCAGTCTGGGCCTGCTGCTTCAAGAGGGGACCTCTGGCTGCTGCGGCGGCGGCAACGTGCCTCGCTGCTGGATCGGCGGGCGTCGTCGTGCTGTCTGCGGTCCGAGTATTTCCTCCTCGGCCTCGTCTTCCACGCCCGCCGCTACCTCGTCCACGGCCACGCACCCGTCCTCTAGAGCCCTCGTCACGGCCGGATTGAGGTGCGCCCTCGGTAGCAGTCATGGCCGGTGACAGTGACGGGTGAGAGGCTGTTTCCGCTGCGGATGCGTGCGTGTTGAGGAATGGTATCGACTGCGGAGGCTTGTCCTTCGAGAAGGTGTCGACCGTTGGTGGCCGTGGGAGGGCGTTGACCTTTTTTTTTCCTACGCAGAGCGACGTGGCGTTTTGGTCAAATGAATTTGGACATGGAAGCAACGGGACGAACCACCAGGACGACCATATAGCATAGGCGCTTTGTCAGAGCTGTGCGACACGTGATGAATGATAATGGTCCCAGGTCGTCAAGAGGAGGACCATGAATTGCTTGGTAGATTTACGTATGGAGTCGAGGATGGGTGGAAGATGACGATGGCTCGAAAAACCAAGTGCCGGTTGGCAATGCTTCGTACGTTATGTGACTCAGCCCGGCTCTCAACCAATGAATTTTGACGAGGAAACACAGTACGCCCGCCCGATTTGCCCATGAACATAATGCAGACTACCGGCGCCCCATCGTCATCTTCTAGTTCACACGCCGCAGTCGTCTAGGGGTCAGGACACCAGTTTGTGGTTTGCCTAGCATGGAATCACTGGAAACCGAGGTTCGAGTCCTCGCTGCGGCACGGCTTTGTTCAGTGTCAGTTTTTTTGGCGATTTTCTCGATGCTGCCACTGTAAATTCTTTTTTTTTTTTTTCGCTTATGATATGATTAACCTGCCTGCCCTTTTGCTTGGTTGACAACGTTGCAAACCACGCACGTCGCTGCATATTGCCTGCCCTTCTTCTTCTCATACTAGATGGCGTCCGGATTACATGGAATACCGTCCGTGTTCAAACCTAGAACAGGTACCGTAGAAAAGACCCCTTCCTTCATATACCATCGCGAGGCAAGCCCCAGCTGGTGGCCTCCACACGCAACGTACTATAGGGTAGCTTCGCATGCACCGTGCTCATCGTCACGATTCTTTCCTCCATATCAAAACAGACATGTCTCAACAGTGTCTCGTAATCCAGCCCTGGCCAAACTATCGAGCTATCCTATCGACTGGTCGCTTACGAACCCCATGCCCTCCACTTGAAATCGTGTTGAGCATATTTCCATATTTTCCCCGCTTCCCCATTGCCCCTGTCACTGCAACTCTGGACCCCTTCAACTTTCTCTCGCTATACCCATCTCTCGTTGCTAGGCACTCCCAAATTGAGACATGAACCCATGAGTAGTACGTACGGAACGCACCGTCCAATCCCATTTCTCGCCATCCCATGCTGCCGGCCCGAATATCAAACGAAACTAGAAAAAGACATCAACAAAATCAAAATCACTAGATAAAAGGCAAAAAGCACAAGGACGAGAAAACGTCCATGTAGTCTGGATACTCCCCGAGGCGCCAAATGCCGTGATATTCTTTTATTTTTTTTCCCTGGCGTGGACTGTGTTGCGCATGTAAGCCGTGACTGTACTTGACTACTCCTCCCCAACTGGATAGAGATGGTTGCCAATCTCCTTGTTCATCTTGAACATGTCCACTCTAGCCTGTTTAAACACAGCCTGCATTTTGGCGTCGCATCGAATTTGTCGTTTGTCTGCCGGATCTTGCAGGTCGTTTGCCTTGATGTGCTCCCAAAGCTTCTTGACAACTTGCGGACGTGAAAGCTGTATTTGTCGGTCAGCCGGGTTTCGCTGCGGCTTAGGGGGCTGCGTTGCCTACCTGAGTCTCGCCACAGATGTCAGAGAGCGTGGAGCTCAGATTGAAAGGTTTTTGGAAACCACCGCCGGCCTTGCGCTTCTTGACGCCCAGGTCTCCGCTGCCGTTTACGTCGCTGTCTTCATCCTCGCGGGCCTTTTTTGCGCTCTTCTTGCGTGGCGCCTTTCGCTTTTTTACAGCCCGGTCACTCCCTCCACGGGTGGTTCGTCCGCGGGCTAAGCTATTCTCTTGAGCTTGAAGCTGAGCAGCGAGGCGCGCATCTGCGTCTTCAGATGGGGAGGATCGCTTCGACTTCTTTTTCGCTGGCTCCGGCGAGGCAGAAGGGTCAGTCTCGTCGTAGCCGGAGACACCATTAGACCGCTTGAGGGGCGATGGCTCTGGGACATCTTCGGCGTCGGCCCCAGAAACCGCATCGAAGCGGGCTTCGATCAGGCGCTTAATCGCCTCCTGCATCCCTGTTAGAACGCCGTCAAACACACCCCAGTGTCAACCCGCTGCCACGAGCGCACCGCGAAGGAGGCTCTGATTGATCAACTCGCACCTTTTGTTCGCTCAAGTCCTTGCCGCCAAGTCGGCCTTCCAACGCCTGTCGGATCTTTTTACGAGAAATGGTTTCAAGATCGGCAGTCGCCAAGATGCCATCGATTATCTCGGTATAGCGTTCCTGTTCGTCGGAAGTCACTGCAAAGAGGTCTGTTAAGAGAGGGCCTTGGAGCCTAGTGAACAGGTCGGAACGTACAGGGAGCAGACATGGTTACAGGCGACGTCTGCCGAGGTTGAATTCTTCGAATCGAACTACGGGCGGGCAAGCGGAAGGATTTGTACAGAAACGTGGCAGGGCTCGAAGCAAGCCAAAAAGCAGGACGTCTATTGCCAAGGTGTCCCGCCTCTCAGACCATAGCTTGCCGCAGAGCCTCGTAATACCACCTGGTAAGCTTCGAAACACTCGTGACGCGGAGGACGGAGGACGTAAAAGTTGACCGGCCAGCTATAAACGAACGTAGGTGTGGAAGCGCTGTCGCGGGTGGAGTTCGATGACGGCGGATGAGAAATCGCCGATGTTGCTTATCGGATGGGCCTCGAGATGTGCAGCATCGGCAGTCAAAAAAATTGGCGTGGTGAGCTGGGTGTGACGCGCAAAGCGTCAAGCGTTTCGACAAAGGGCAATTGGGTATCTCGGCTTGCGCAGATGGTATAGGTGTAAGCGGATTGGGGGGGCGGAGCAACGGAGAAGTGACCAGCTCGAGGAAGAAAAGAAAAGGCTGACGTGACGGGTGAGCCGTTGCGGCAACGCGAACGTTGGACTTTCGGAGCACGCGAGGCTCGAGAGTTCAGGCTACGTGAAGAAGTGAAGGCGTCGTGGAGGCGGCTGCGGTTGCGGTTGCGGTTGTCAATGAGAACTAGGGCGGAGGTCGCGCCTGCCGTGCCGAACAGTCGGACATGGATGCTCGTGCCAGTGGCTAGTGGTAGAGTGTGCGAGTGCGCCAGTTGATCTTTGTGGCTGGTAGTTACCTGCGAGGCTACGATATGACCAGCGGACTGGTCGACCTCGAGCGTGTGGGGTTGCTATTTGAAGCGCTCACGAGCCTCGTCAGCCACACTGACGCCGCAGCTTTATGTACCTTGGCCAATGGAAGAGCTGAATTGAGACGGTTGAACCTTGGGAACCTTGGCCTTGTCACGTGGGCATCGACGAGGGCGTGTCGTGATGTTTTAGTTTACACACATTGTTACCGCCAAGGCAAAGAAGAAGCTAGGTGCTTTGGACGGACTTTATGCACTGTTACTCTACAGGTACGCAACGAATAGGCGGCATGGGTCGAACTCTTGTTCTGTGGGGAGGGAGGACTAGCAAGAGTGCTTGCTTGCAAAGCCTGCCCGTTCGGGTGCCTCGGTCTCGTCATGACCGCAGATAGTCGCAAACCGGCTCTCCCCATCGAACTGCTGATTTGTATCTCCACATACCCGGTGCGTTTCCCGACTGCAAGCCTTCAATAGCATCGGCCAGCTCCGGGCCCGACCCTTGCTCCTTGATTTGTCGAATGCCGTACAGATAGGTCTTGAACGAGAACAAAACCGCTTGCGTCCGGGGCAGCCGCGTCAGGGTTTGAAGCTCCACTCGGAAATATGTCTGGCGCGAGTCAGCTGGGAATCGGATATTCTATGCACATGTAAGTGTGTGCCGACGTACCTGGTTTATATCCACGGTGTCTTGCGGAGAAACCTCCGCCGCGTTGTCTTTGATGTGATTTTCAAGGGCATACAGGTTGTTGTGGGTTTGAACGGACCACTGTCGAGGAATTATTAAGAAAACTGGCCGGGACAAAGGGGGACAAAGTGAGAGCCCTGTCTCATTTTGATCAACGTACATTTAACCGCTTCACGCTTTTGCCGACCTGAAGCTTGCTGAAGAACCGCTCCATGCTCGCTTCGATCTTGGAGTAGGCCGGGACAGGAGCGTGTATGTCTTTGAGCAAGTTGCCGAACTTCTTGGACGGATCAAAGCCGGAAGGGAAACAGCACATGAATGCCACGCAGAGATGGCCATTCGGGGTCTCGTGCAAGAGGAACAGATCCTCCTCGACTGTTTCACCCAGTGATCGCAGCGCGGCGTCTGCATCGTCTGGCGATTGGGTGGGAAATGTTTTACCCGTCACAGTGTTTTCGAACATGGTCCCGTCGGGGCGTAGTCTGAACATTGTGGGATATCGGGCGGGCAAGTAGTCTCGCAAGAGGTAGGCGTATAGTTCTGTCACGGCCTCCTTACCTCGCGGCAGGCATCCATGGACTGCGTGACCCTTTTCGTCTATGAGACTGCGCCGAAGGGTGACTCTGTCGAGATAGTCGCTGTCGATGGTGATGAGATTGGAGGGCGTGTCTTGCTGAAGGGCTGCGCCTCGGTTTTAGCAGCACCTTTCAACTTTCGAGACGACTGACGGAGCAACTCACCCATGGTGATGTGGAATACCGGCTTGATGGGCAGGTACCTGACGGGCTCTGTTGTCTTCCAGTCGAATTCCTCCAAGGGCTCAATCTCCATCTTGGTCAGCCGGCCATCTGGAACTGGCTTCTCTCGCGATCCGGCACCAGCATTAGCCTGCGGTTTCGTTGCCGCCCTCGAATTGCGAACCTGGCTCGTGTGAGCAGCTATTTCTCCCATGTGCAGGACGCGTACTATGCAAATCACGAACCAGTCTACAAATCGCCGTGATAAACGCGAGTGCGACACACAAGCCGATGATGCTGTTCCTGTCTGATGGTGATGCCCAGGGCTTGAAGCCACCACCACCACCACCACCAAAGCTCGCAGACATGTCGCTGGTTCCAGCAGATGTGTACGAGAAATGCCCTTGATTGAACAAATCCACTCGGACGTAAACGATGAAGAGAAAAACATAAAGCGAACGGGAGACATGACCGGTCCAACCCATGAAACACCTGGATGTGTGGAAGAGCTTACTGGATATACACGACGGCCCGATTACGGCCCCGATCCATTGGCAGTGGCTTCGGCTCTGGGCTCAGCTCCTCAGGGACGGACTGCGAGATATACAAAAGTGGCCTCTGGCTACGCCATTTTTAGGGGCAACAAGGACCGACCTGGTGGACTGTGGATCTTTTCTCCATTGAAGCCGCCCTCGCGCCGCAGCCTACAGGACGCATGATATCAGGTCAGACGGAAGCAGATCCGCGTGTTGAGGGGAAACCCGACCACTAACCTCGTGCCTCCATCGTTTTCCATCCACGATGGCATGCAGGGGTCAAGCGAGATCTGCAAAACTTGTCCGTCATTAAAGCCGTGATGGGCATGCAAGAAACATCACAGCAAAATACAACATGAAAGTCGCCGTTGACTCTCTGGGCATCTGTGGCGTCGGCAGCTCCCGATCGATTTCAACAACCCTTGTTGACGCACATCCTCTCCGCCGGCCGGCATCTCGAGCAGCGCCATCGACGACGGCAAGAATCCCCTCGACGCTGGCATCGATCGTATCGGGCGGCTGGTGCGGGTATCCCCAGTCTCGCGCCGACTCTCCTCCCATGCGCGTCTGGGCCAGATTCCTCATTCTGAAGATGAAGAGCACGGGTGATCCAATTCAAGGCTGCCTTGCCAGGACCATAGGCGCCCCCAGACATCTCCTGCGTCGTTATGCAGCCGACCGACGATGTCATCATGATGACCTCGGGGCTGGCCGACTTTTGCAACAACCTTGGAATATCATCAGCGGCGCAATGGCATTGACCTCGAATGCGGCGCGGAGGTCTTCTGCCACGGCCTGCCCGGCCGTGGCCATGGGTCCCGACATGCCGGCATTGTTGACGAGCACATCGATGCGACTGGGGCCCAAGTCGGCGACAGCCTCGCGCACTTGCTCGGGCCGCGAAGCGCGCGAGAGGTCGAGAGCAATGAGATCCAGGCCGCTCCCGTCTCCCATCTTGACGGCGGCCGGGCTGTATACACTGCGGTGTGCGATGCCTGCCTGTCTGCCACCGTACGATCCCTGCGAAGAGCTAGTTGGATCGAAGAAGAAGTGCGTATTTCTTCCAACACACAATTCAGTTAAATGCCATCTCGCGTATATTTTGCCAGTACATGCCAGCATCACGCCTCGCTCTACGGGAATTAGTCTCCGGAAGCGCATTGTTGCGACAGGCCGAGAGCGTCAATCCTGACGGAACGCCGGCACATGGTGATCTGCATGACATGATTCGTACCCTCGGGACGATCCTCGACGCTCCATATCCATCATTCCACATCGTGGAGCAGTACGCATCTCAAAGGCCACTCACTGCTCCGTACAAGACGACGCAACCTGACATAAGCCTGCACTGCGGCCTGAACGTGGCCAGCTGGCTGCTGGGCATGAAATGCGTCAATGCTCGCAGGTTCCGTGTCTTTGCTGCGGCACCGGTAGGTAACGAATGACTCATGGGCCAGCAAGTCGAAGGGTGCCGCCACCGTTGCAACGTCTCGTGTATAGTGTCACACGGGACAACGGCGTAGCCAGAGGCCACGTTTTACGTGTGTTGGTAGCCAGAGGCCACGTTTTACGTGTGTTGATACCCGCTACGTCTTGTGACAACCTTTGGGTTCCGGCTTAGCAATAGCAATAGTGTCGCGTGTGACACGAGACTTACGGCAGAAAGTTGCTGGGTAAACAGAAGCCCCTGGTCATGGGAGAACCAAGGACATCTAATACCAGAGTGTGTCATGTCAGTGCGGTTGATGAATTGCATTACTCCGAGCCCTGTCACTCCAGCCCTTGTCACAGTGCCATGTCCGAAACGCCGTGGGAAAAGTCATTGCTCATGCCTCACTGGGAGAGTGAGAGTGGAGTTGAGCGAAAAAAACAGGCGGAATCTCGTGCCTTGTGAAAACAAACATTTGCAGCACCCAAACTCCCTCTCTGATATTCAATCCCGCGCTCTGATCCACGGTCACCACTTGAGTTGCTCTTGCCTTCCCCCCCCACGTGTCATGGCACAAGAGACAAGGCTTGTACAATCTTCTACATAAACAGGTACCTTTAGAATGACGCATCATTAGTTCCGTTGACAAGCATTTCTTTCTTTTCCGCCATCTTCGATATCTCGTCGAAGCATCCGGCGCTAGCCGCGACAAATCCCAATAGAGCGGGCGACGGGTTCAACACCTTGCTGGTGAACTCGGGATGTGCTTGTAGCCTAGTCAACAGCGTTAGTAGAGCTTCGGCATTGTCTCGCTTGCAATGCTTACCCGACAAAGAAAGGATGATCCTTCAGTTCGATAGTCTCGACCCGCACACCTTGATCGTCAAGCGAAGTCACGCTGAGTCCGGCATTTTCCAAATCCTCAATGTACTTGGGGTTGACCTCATAACGGTGTCGGTGACGTTCCACCACAACATCGGCGCCACCGTACATGGCGCGAAGCTTGCTCCATTCCGTCCCAGGCTTGAAGTGGGACGTTCGAGTGCCGAGTCTCATCGTGCCGCCCATTTGTCTGGAGAATCATGGTTAGCCATTGCCCGCAGTCCGAGTAAAATGATTTGGGAAACGCGACAACGCACTCCTTGGACCCTTCCGGCATGAAAATAACTACCCGGTGCTCTGCATGGGCAGATATTTCTTCAGAGGTAGCATCTCTCAACCCCATTATATTACGGGCGTACTCCATAACCGCAACCTGTAGACCGAGGCAGATGCCAAGGAAGGGAACTCGTCGCTCTCGAGCCCACTTTGTGGTTTCAATCATGCCTTCCACTCCTCTTGAGCCAAAACCGCCTGAGTAATGTCAGTTCAATACCAGGCATCTCGGGACTCGTGTAGCTTACCAGGAACTATAATTCCTTCAGCTTCACAAAGAGCCTTCCAGGCATTGTGGTACTTGGTGGGTTCCTTCTGTTGCATGTCGTGCTCAAGGTGCTCAGAATCCACCGAAACGAGGTTTAGCTTACGGCCACACCGCATAGCTGAGTGTTCAAGAGCTTTATGCACGCTAAGGTAAGCGTCGTCAAGAGTCACGTACTTTCCAACCAAGGCGATGGTAACAGGCGGCAGGTGATGTTTGGGAGCGACAGTTTTAGTCCAGATATCCCACAGGGCCTGTCCCTGCTGGACTCTGGCTGCTGGCAGAGTAAAGGTAGTCTTGTCCAGGGCGAGGCCTTTTTGTAGCTGCTTCAGTAGACCTTCCTGCTCGAGGAGCAACGGCACTTGGTAGATGGTCTCCATGTCTCGAACGCCAATGACTTGTTCGTATTCGACTTGACAGCTTCGAGCGATTTTCTGGATTGTGGCGTCATCCAGTTCCCGCTCGCAGCGACAGGCAACCTACAAACAATTAGACCCTTGTCAACCACATCGTGGGATGTTTTTCTCTTTGGAATTACCATGTCAGGGATCAATCCAGCCATTCGCATTTGCTTGATAGCGTGTTGTGTCGGCTTGGTCTTTTCCTCCCCGTTGATAATGGGTACGTATGACACTGCAATGCTGAAAAATTTTTCCCGACCGAGTCTGTGTCTAAGTTGGACCAAGGCCTCGATGAAGGGGGCAGACTCAATGTCTCTAGTAGCGTGTTAGTGGCGCGTAATCTCAGGAGCTTTGTGCGAATCCAGTGTTATGTCAATTCAAGACGGCGGGAGACACACACCCGACGGTACCACCCTAGGAGACGAGAAGTTTAGAATAAGGAGCATCCTGTGAGAATTGGAAGCGTGGTAAGCAAACTCACCAGTTCAACTGCGGCGAAATGTCAGCATATCTCTAGTTTGGACTGTCAAGATTGGCGGCCGACGACATACTAATACAGACGTCAGGCTCCTCTCCCGAATCGTCTACAGGAATTTTGGCGACTCTTTCGATCCATTCTTGCATTGCATCTGTGATGTGAGGAACAACCTGGACCGCTGAGACGATGTTAGCATTCACCCTGCAAGGAGGCCTAAGCATACTGAACATGATCGGCTCGTGGAAAGCCACCGACAGGTGGCGTGGCCGTCACGGCATTGATCATAATAGCCGCGGCCCAAGTTTTCATCTTCGATTCCGTACTCTTTCCTAGGTAGTCGCCTCGTCTTTCTTTATCCTGTTCAGGAAGGCGATGTTAGCGTGTAGATTTGAAACGCGGGGGCGTGGCTCACTCGCACCAGAACAAGCTTGTAGATTTTGCCGGTGGTCATGTTACTCTCGTTGCTGAGCTGAATGCCGAGATACCTGACTATTGTGTCAGCGACGTGTCCACCAGTGCCTGTTGCCGCTGCACGTACCTTTCGTAGTTGCCGAGGTCGAGATCCGTCTCCCCGCCGTCGGCAAGGACAAAACATTCTCCATGCCTGAATGATTTTGATTAGACCATGGTTGTGTAACGTGACAGGGTCAACAAGGAGCCGGGAAGTCTTGCTCTAGAGGATTCAACAGTCCAGCATCGGTATTGAGATATGGGTCAAGTTTCTGGGCCTACATGTCGTGGTGTGAGCAATAATAGACTATGCCGTTGTGAAGGGACTGTAGTGGTACGTCGTACGGTAACGCGAAGGCCGAGGGTTTTGAGCAGAAGGCCAGAACTACTGGCTGCGAGAACTCGTCAGTGACGGATGCATGAGAGCGAGCCATGCTAGAATGCTGCTGTACCGATGATGCCTAGGTACTCCGAGATAGAACGTCAGCAAGACGAACCGTGGTTCACATCGTCCCCCGAAGCTGCTGCTAACGCGTTGCTGCATCGAGGTGGACGGCGAATGCGAAGACTGAGGACAGGACGTACCCTTTCCCACGCCGGAGATGACACCGCCGCTGACAAGAACTACGCGCATCTTGCAGTCGATGGAAACTTGCCAGAAGGGAAGCAAACGGACCGGAGCTCGGCGATGCGATGCGATGCGATACACGCCGATGCAATGGTCAAAAACTTTTTTTTTTTTTTTTTTT